>NW_015177037.1:633185-643296 GCF_001447785.1 Gekko japonicus | reverse complement strand
TTTTCATAGCAGTTATAAATAGATGTGTTAATTAATGGCATAGAAACTCTGAGGTATTTCTACTAAAAGACAGCCAAGTGTTTTTTGTGACTGAAGCAAAAATCAAACGGTGCAAGATGAGGTAAAAATAACTCTCCCCAACAATACTAGATTATTATGCCCTCATAGATGACCATATTGAATACCATGGCAATGTTGAGGGCAGTTTCTGTTTTTTAATGTACACGCTGATAAATACCTGTGACTTTGCTCCCATGTCTATATCAACAAAGCCAAGATTGTTGTTCCCAGAGTCACATCCATTTATGGCTTCAGGAACTATTTTCTGTTACCAAAACAAGAGCACGACACAAGTTAAAAAGGACCTATGGTTATTTTGCCATATGCCATTTTAAGAGACAGGGCAGGAGAGAGAAATACAGAAGTTACCCCAAGGCTGATTAAGGCATCAGGCCCTCATGTCTTTTCTCTGATTGTCCTGCTAACAACGGTGTGTCCACTTCCCCAAACATAATTGCCCTTATGTTAGTGGATTTTTAAAAACTGTGATACACTGTTGCGCAAAGAAAATTTCATTATATCCAGGACCTGCCTGCCTGCCTGCTCTCTCTCCCTCTCCCTCGAAAAAGAGGTGCTCGAACTCTCAAGAGGGAAAAGAAGTTTTCAATCTGTATACTGAAAACTTATGAACTTTTAAACATTTTTTTTAAAAAATTGTCGAAGAGTTTCCGCAACTCTGTTCTGGCACGTTCCCCCAGAAAAAAAACACCCTGGTTATATCCAGGCAGCTAAATCCACTTATGCAAGGCATAGCACAAGAACTAATAACTGTGATTAGGCTTGCCAAGTCCCCCCGGGGGGCGGGGAAACCCCTGCCCCAGAGGCCCGTTCCCAGCCGCCAGCGGATCGGGCTCCGGGGAGAACTCCACCCCGACGTGCATGTCACCCGGAAGTGACGCAGGCACGCCGGGGGCGGGGCCACGGTCATCCAAGGGAAAACTCTATGGTTTTCCCTTGGATGGTCGTTGCCCCGCCCCAGCGTGCCCAGCGTGCCCGCATCACTTCCGGGTGACGTGGATGCAGCGCATGCACTCCAGCCGCCAGCCGGGAGTCCCCCGCTGTGACTCAATTCACACTTGGCAACCCTAACTGTTTGCACACCTGTTTCTTATTTAATAATACACTTATACAGCCAAATGTAATTGTAGTAAATGGCTACTGCTTATGACTGCACAAGGACTGTGGCATGTGCAACGCTACCACTTGTCCAACAATCCTTCCATTAAAAGATGCTAAGCTGGAGAGGAATTTCACACACATTTAATTGGATAAACACCACTGTTTCAAAAGGTGTTTTCACATAAGACATTGAGACTTTTTTTCTTTTCTCCCCTATAGTATTAATGGACGATGCTTCTTATATGAACAACATTTACTTGTTCGCAAACAGCACAGGAGACGCTCAAAGGCACTTTTAGTGTCATGCTCAGATATTAAGACAATAACCTAGACAGTTTTCCTTGTCCCTTTTCTGGGATTATTTATGGACTAACTATATGTAAGAGACTTTACTTCCCTCCTCTCAAATGTTAATACTTCAGAGCAGGAGAGTTTATCTTTCTTCAAAATATTTATTATTTACTATTGTCCAAATCAAATCTTTCCCGGAATCTGTGGCCAGCATTAAGATTATTCATATTTTATGTCATCCTACTATATGACGCAATGCAGAGCAACACAGAGCTGTAGGAAGTCTGTTCTGAGGCACTTTCACATGCCACAGAAATTGTTCTAGATACTGATGTACATATTATTATCACTGATTTAGGATTCACAGTGTGCTAGTCCCTCTACAGAACAGGAGCCCCACATGGAAATGAATTGTATACTGTTGCACAACACACACATTGGTTAGACTATTGTAACACTCTATATGGGGCTGCCCTTGACGATGGTTTGAAAATGTCAGTTGCTGCAAAATGCAGTGGCCAGGGTCCTAACTCAGAACATATAAAACTAGTTCTGTCCCAATTGCTTGTGTCAGATGACTTTTGGTGGATAACTGATACATTATATGATGGAGAGATAAATAACACTGATTGTGTTATGCCCTGGTTTTTTTACTATTTGATTTTTTAATTATTTTTTTAAAAAAATTGATTTGTGAGTTTTTTTGGGGACATTTCTGGAAATTTTAGAACTCCCATGACTTTAAAGAATGTACTTGTTTGAAACTTTGATGAAAAGTGGTATCAAATTCCTGCAATGAAAAATAAAGAAATTTATATCACAGACTGAGGAATCTGCACAGGTCTAAAATAAAAAATGAAGGACAGAAAAGACAGATTAAAAATCTAGATGCTAGATAGAATGATGGACCTTATTCTTCTTGGCTTCTTTCTTGGCTTCTTTCTTGGCTTTCTTTTCTGCTTTCTTCAGAGCTTTCTTCTTCCTTTTAATGAGGTTATCCACATCAACACCACACTGCAAAAGAGACAGCTATTTATGATACAGAACCTCTTGGCTTTTGGAAACTGTAGTGATGTTCCCTGTGTGCTCCTTGAGCATAATATTAATAGTTACAAGAGCCATGACCTAGAAGCCCCCTTCTTGCTTTGATCTTTGGCCAACTTGCATGTGACATAGGGGATCAGTGATTGGATTCTCAGACATGTAATCTGGTTGGAAAAAGCAGCCCCAGTTGAAGTCAATATAAATAAAGGCCATGGGGCTGAGGAAGGAAGGGTTTGACTGTGTTCCTGCATTGTTGCCCTCCATGAAAATGCCCACCACACAGATTGACAACATCATAATACAGCCCTGTGTCACTGCCCAGGTTCATATAGCGAAAAACTGTACTGTTGGGAGATCATCAGTGCAGTTCAAAGACTGTTGGTCTTTTCCTGCCAAATGGAATAAAGCCCAAATACATTTCCGAAGCCATGCCACAAGAAATGAAGGTTTCTCAAGAGACTTCAGGACCTTCTCACCTTCTTCTTTAGGGCCCCTGCATACAGTTCGGCATTAGCAAAATAAACGGTAGCAGAGGAGTGAAAAATTGTCACACCTGGGATCTTCTCAGCCTGGAAACAAAATGTAGAGTGAAGTTAGGTGCTTGCCTTAAAACGGCCAGATCTGGGGACAGATACCCATTCACTCACAGGGCCTATTACGGGTGGGGGGCATTTGGCCCTGGCCTCATATTCATGGACAGCCTCAAATTTAAACTTTTGAAGTTATCTCCAATCACAGAGATATACTTGAAAGATGTCATTCATTATACACCTTTAAATTCATATCCTGTTACTGGGCCACACTGCCTATAGTGTACACTATGAATTAATATCCTCCTCCATCAGTGGCAGTGAGGCCGGGAGGTGCACCAGGACCAGCAGCAGTGGAGGCTGGGATGAGAGCCATGCCAGTCCCTGCCCCTCTCACAGTCATCGCTGCTTAGGGCTGCCAAATCCCCCCGGGGGGCAGAATTCCCCCCCGCTTTGGAGCCCCGATTTCCGCCCCCGCGGAATCGGGGCCCGGGGGGAACCCCACCCCCGCTGCACGTCACTTCCCTGTGACGTCATCACGCTGGGGCGGGGCACAGCCATTTGAGGGGAAAACATAGAGTTTTCCCCTCAAATGGCTGTGCCCCGCCCCAGCGTGATGACGTCACAGGGAAGTGACATGCATGCGGTGCATGCGCACCAGGAGGCAACACAAAGTCCCCCGCCGGCACAGGTGAGTACATTTGGCAACCCTATCGCTGCTGTTGGAAGCCTAAAAAAATGGAAGTGGCTGAGGCCTCTCTCTCAAGCTCTGTGAGGCCCCGTTCACTCATGAAGTCCATTTGAGTGACCATGGGCAAGCCACTATCTTTCTTCATAGGGGTTTTCTCCAGATAAAATGGCATAACCTCACACATGATGTCCTTGTTACCCAGATAGGCACCCATGCAAAGTATCCTTTACACGTGTAAGACCCAACACTTGTCACCTGGGCAATAAACTTTGGGGTCTTCTGCCTGTGTATATCGGAGTCCCAATTCAGGGCAGCACTCCAAGAGAGTGAGGGAGAAAATAGCTCTTAAATGAGAAACATCTTTATTCTCCTAAAAAGATACAGAATGGAAAATGGAATGGCAGGAACAGCAAAATGAGACAGTAAAACAGTTGTATACAATAAAACCTTTGCAATAAGTCTACCTGCCTAGGAGCTATTGGGGGGAAACCTGGAGAAAAGCAGACCAGTAAAGCAAGTGGGGGGAGGCATTTTGAGGAATAAAAGGGAGAAAGAATGCATACAAGCCCGATACTGAAGAGAACATATGGGTGAGAGTCCAGTCCAGGGGTGGGGTGGGCGATGAAAAGTAGATCTACGGATGAAGTCCCAAAATTCAAAGGAGAGGGACAGTGATTTCACCCAAAGAGTAGGGGGCCAGAAAGTGAACCAGTCACAAGGTTGGGAGGCAGACTTGGGTCCAAAAACCAGCTACAAAGGTAGGAGGTCCGGAGGCAGATTTTTATACACCTTTAAATATTTTAGGAGAGAGGTACTGGCTTTGCTGGGATGGGAGCTTGGATGATAGGATTAGTGGCTGAGTTATAAAATGAAGCTGGGATGAATGAAGTTAGGATGGCAATGAGATGTACTGAGGCTGACCAGTCTGGGGCAGGGCTGGAAGTTCTGCCTAGGAGCTTGATTGAGAACCAAACTACACATTAAGGTGGACACAGGTCCAACCCAGGCCTGCTGATGCCATTTTAGGGG
The DNA here is from genome assembly GCF_001447785.1 of Gekko japonicus. Lineage (NCBI taxonomy): Eukaryota > Metazoa > Chordata > Lepidosauria > Squamata > Gekkonidae > Gekko > Gekko japonicus. The sequence goes on along the minus strand of NW_015177037.1, from coordinate 638,532 downwards.
GGAAATTAGCCATATAAAAATTGCTGCAAGGGCTTGATCCTGATTGGGCCCATGGTGCAGTGGCACTACGAGCTGTCATTCCCACCCCATGTCTTTTCAAATGCTGAAGCAGGGTTGGGGGGCTGCTTAGGAACTTGAAAAGAAGGGGGGGATTGCCTGGGGCCACTGCAGCACAGGTTGGGCCCTAGAGGGAATTTTTAAATGGCTACATTTCCCTCTAAAATAGCATTAGCAGCCATGCATTGCACCCATGTCCATAGTGGCAGGTAATCTGGCATTGAACCAAGTTAGGGAATGGAGGAGTTTGGGCAAAGTCACGAGTCTCAGTTATTGTTCAGCAGTCCTGGATTTTTCATATCCAGTGTGTGAGGGAGCTGTAGAGGCTTGAGACAAAAGGCCTTTTATCAACATACTCCATAGAGTATTCCAGCAGGTGGGCTACTCTGTTTCTAGGGTGCCCATGGAAATTCCTGCCAATTTTTGGGGGCCCCAATTGCATGTCAAGATGTATGTTCTATCCAGGCCTCTGGCAGACTAACCAGAGGATCTTTAGGGGTTAATAATGATGGGGTCCCCATGGCAGGGTACCCTCAGCTTCTTGGAGACTGGGTGGGACAGAAATTTGACAAGGAAATAAAGTAGAGAATGTTGTAAATGACAGAAAGGTTTTTGAACTACGACACAACTTTTGAGTGGCTAAGCATCCGGATTCCTAGTAGTGTTTGAAGAAATATGCTGTTGTAATGATGATAGATAAGAGAGTGCCTGAGGAAGATTTAAAATCTTTTGTTGTTGAGGCTGCCGCCATTAGGATCATTCTCCTCTCCTGGCTTAGCCCCACAGGAGGAAAGTACTCTGTTTTGCTTGAGTCAATGAGTCAATTGAAAAGCACCATTTTACATACAGCTTCCCGCACAGTTATCTCCCTCAGTCACTTTCATATCACACTTTTACCTTGTCATACTCAGCTACATCTTTGTAAATGCCTGTCTTGGACACTTGCCCCAAGATGGAATACTTGGCCCTTGGGGAACATAGAAAAAGAGAAAGGGTTAGCAAAGGCTCCTTCAGTCTTATTAGCGAGGAAAATATTTGTTTTCTTTTATTTCAAACTATGAGAGAGCTACCAATAGTATAACATTTGTATTGGTGTGAAGTTACATTCATAACAAATAACAGTCTTACAGACACACATACTGTCATAATACAATGCCACTATCGTACCAAAAACGATGTGCTGTGTGGATGGGCTTATCTAAGTATGTAAGTGCTGTCAAGTCAGAACCAATTTATGGTGACCTCAGCAAGGGGCTTTCAATGCAAGTGATGAAGCAGAGGTGATTTGCCATTGCCTTCCTCTGCAAAGTCTTCATTGGGGATCTCCCATCCAAGTACCAACCCCACTTAGCTTCTGAGATCTGATGAGACTGAGCTATACTGTACTACCTGTCTTGGTGGGGTATAAATTGAATAAATAAATGAATGAATCCCTAAGAATATACATACAAATTTTAATAAATTTATTTATTAAATTTGATCTTTATACCACCTATTCCCTGTAAATGGGGCTCAGGGTGGTGAACAACAGTAGATAATGCAGCATATATCAGTTATGACATTTAAAATTACAATAAAATTCAGTCAAATTAAATCAGATGGCGAACAAGATTGGCTGTTCTGGTACTGCCTTGCAGGGGGTGGGGGTTAGAGAGCCAGCCAGAATGGATGCCATTGCTGTCCTCAGCCGGACACCTCGCTGAACATCTCTGCCTTACGTGCCCTGCGGAACTGCAACAAATCCCACTGGGCATGGATGCTACCTGGCAGAGAGTTCCACTAGGCTGAAGACAGCTGGATATCTCTCAAGCTGGGGACCACAAAGCAAGTTCTTATCAGCAGAGCATAATAGCCTTCGGGGGATATACCAGGAGAGGTGGTCCCGAAGGCACGTATGTCCCAGACCATTAAAGACCTTAAAGGTAAGCAACAAAACCTTGAACCTGATCCAGTGCTCAACTGGTAGCCAGGGCAGCTCACACAGCACAGATCGAATGCGTGCTGTTCTAGGGGTCCCTGTAAGGACCTACACCGCTGCATTCTGGACCAGCTGAAGTTTTTGGGTCAGTAGGTCCACATAGCGTGAGTTACAGTAGCCCAGTCTGGATGTAACTGTTGTGTGGATTACTGTGGCTAGGTCAGGGCAGGACATGAAGGGGGTCAAGTTGCCTGATCCAGTGCAGTTGGAAGAATGCCAGTCTGGCAACATTTGTGATATGGGCCTCCACTGATAAGGAGGCATCCAGAATCACGCCCAAGCTCTTGACAGTTGGAGCCGGTGTTAAGGGCATGCCATCAAGATCTGGGAGACACCACCCCAACCCTGAATCCTCCCTGCCCAGCCGCAGAACCTCAATCTTAGTAGGATTCAGTCTCAGTGGCTCTGTTTTAACCATCCCACCATAGCCTCCAACTCCTCAGCCAAAACTGATTGGGCAGTATCTGGCCAGTACTGATGACACCCCAGCCCAAAACTCCTCACCAACTGGGCAAAGGGGCACACATAGATGTTGAACAACATCAGGGAGTGGATTGCCCCCTGAGGGACCCCACATACTAAGGGGTGCCTAGGAGACACCTTTTCCCTAGTGCCACCCTCTGTCCTCGACCTTGGAGAAATGAGGCAATCCAAGACTACCCCACGAACCCCTATGTCGGCGAGGCAGTGGGTCAGGAGATCATGATCAGCCATGTCAAATGCTGCTGTAAGGTCAAGAAGTAATAGCAGCACTGACCCGCTTCAATCCAGCTGCCTGTGGAGATCATCTGTCAGAGCGACCAATGCCATCTCCATCCCATGGCCAGGGCAAAAGCTAGACTGGAATGGATCCAGTGCCAATGTGCCAGTGCCAGGAATTCTGGAGCTTCTCTGCCATTGTTCTCTCAATTACCTTTCCCAGAAATGAAACATTCAAAACTGGGCAGTAATTGGACAGATCCATGGTATCCAAAGTTGGCTTCTTTAAGAGCAGTACCACCACAGTCTCTTTTAATCCCTCCGGGTAGACCCCTGAATCCAGGGATAGATTGATAATGTCTACCAGAGGGTCCCATGTACCCTCACCACTGGCCTTCACCAGCCATGAGAGACGTGGGACTGAGGCCTAACAGCACCCAAAATCCTATCAGTGTACCAGATAGGGCAAACTGGAAACCGGCCGATAGTTGGCCAATTCGGCTGAATCCAAGGATGGTTTTTTCAGGAGAGGGTAGACCATCGCATCCTTGAGTGTTCCGGGGAATTGCAGAAGATAGTGGTTAGGAGTGCGGATACTAATCTGGGAGAACTGAGTTTGATTCCCCACCTCTCCACATGCAGCTGCTGGTGTGACCTTGGATCAGTTACAAGTTCTCTTAGAGCTGCTCTCTCAGAGCTCTCTCAGCTCCACCTACCTCACAGGGTGTCTGTTGTGTGGGGGGGAAGGGAAGCGAGATTGTAAGCCACTCTGAGGGCGATTCTGCATTGGCTTTCCCCTCCATTGTTTTACGAAATCCATGTTGGAACAGAAATTCCTCTCTGCATTGGATGCTGCTTTCACTTTCTTTGATCATTGGGTTTTATGGTACCTTCTGCATAGATTTATGGCCATTCAGGGGTGACTTTGCAGTCAGTATGGCATTGCCCTGAGGTATTTGAATGTGGTTTTGAGCTGCACCTGTTCTTCAGTTTGAGAAAATGTGGAGCGAATGCTAGATGCAGAATCGCACTGAGACTCCTTCAGGTAGTGAAGGGTTGGGTATAAATCTAATCTCCTCCTCGTCCTTCTTCTCTTCTCATGAAGTGGCACACCATGCTATCTCCTTTCTATCACTACTGCACTCCATGATAATTCGTTGGTCTTATTGCTGAGCATTCTGTACAGGCTCCTTTCTCTAGCTGTATTGCTCTCCTAAACTTACACCAGTTCTAAGAACTGGATATAGAGCTGTGGCACTTAAGGAAACAGTTAATTTCACCATGGTTGTAGCACAGCTCATGATTAAGTGGTACACATCGACCATTGTAGTTTGAGTCTGACAGCCCGTCTTTCTTACCCAAAATCTTTACCCCCCTATATGTACTATCTTTACCATCCCACGTTATTGCAGAACTTTTTTGTTTGCAGGACTGAATATTGTACCCACAATAGTTTTGCAGGGGAGATTTTTGAATAGGCCCTATACTAACAGAATTTGTCCTTGTGGCCTTAACAGGATTGATACATCCTTCCATGCCCTGCTGGAATGTGGATTTTTTGAGATTATGAGGGATTACTATATTAAGCCTTTATTCAACCAATCGTCCCCCTATACACCAGAAACCCTGGCTCTTTTGCTCAGTGATAAGGATCCTAAAGCTCACTCTAGCAATTGCAAAAATTTGTCTCAGTCCTTTTAGCCCTTGCATCTTAAAAGTAAGAAATAAGTGTCTTCTGCTGCTCGAGATTTCTGAATCAATGAGCTTCTAAGGGTACAAAAGGAAAAAGGTACACCGATGGTCTCATTCTTTCTTCTGCTCCCCTGGTTGTTCACTTAGTCTTGCTCAGTGGACGGCAATTGCCAATACCTTTTCTTCCCTCTAAAGCCAAAGGAATACTCACATCTGGGTCCTGAAGACAACAGTGAGAAGTGAAAAGACCACAGCGACCCCCAGCCCCATGTCAAGGTTCAGCACAATGGTGGCTACAAAGGTTACAAGCCAGATCAGCTGAGGGGGGAAAGAAAAAAAACAGACAGGGAAGATGTCAAATGTGGTTACAATAAAATGCCAGAGAAGTCCAGGAGTCAGCAAGACTTGTGGGAAACTCACTGAACTATGCTGCAGGTATATCTTGAGCTAGATTAATCACCTGTTACAGCAGAGCTGCCAAAAGCATCTGTGTGTGCTGCTGGTACCCTCAGTGAATATCAGAACTTAGGCCTGTACTGTAACATGCACGGTACAGATCGGGTCCTCTATTTAGGGTTGCCAACATGCAGGCGGATGCCCAAGGTCTCATGGAATTGTAGTTGATTTCCAGAATAGAGCTCAGACAACTGGAAAAAATGGAAGCTTCAGAGGGCGGACTCTGTATGAGATTGCTGGGTCTCCCCTGGCCACTGGAAGGAGATGGGGGGTGGGGGTGGCCAGACTAGGGTTGCCAAGTGCTTACCTGTCCCGGAGAGGGGGAGTCCAGCCTTGCTCCGGGAGTCTTCGCGCACACGCCACGCGCACGTCACACGGAAGTGACGCAAGCACGTCGGGGACATTGGGGGCAGGGCCACAATCATTTGAGGGAAAACCATAGAGTTTTCCCTCGGATGATTGTGG
>NW_015177037.1:620537-632949 GCF_001447785.1 Gekko japonicus | reverse complement strand
CTCCCTCCCTCCCTCCCTCCCTCCCCCCAGACTTCACCTCCAAATCTCCAGGAACTTCCCAACTTGGAGTTAGCAGGCACTCCTATCCTCCCTGCCAAACGTGAGTAATCATCCAAGGGGCAGAAGAGGGTCTGATCTGCACCATGTATATGTAGAGGCCCTATATGCATGGGATCTTACACTGCTGTGCTGCTGTGGCAACTGTATTCCACATGTGCTGTATAAAGATCCTGGATGCAGCACACACACATGGGAGTATTCTAGGCTTTTGTACAGGCTGTGGCCCAGGCAATGCAAACTGAGCCTTCTCCCACTGGACTCTGAAGACTAATGCAAGTACAGACACCTATAGGCCATGGCTACAATTTTGACACTGGTGTTTCCTGGGGCAAATGATCAGACTCTGGAATAACAAATGAGACAGCTGGGAAAATATTCCAGTAAATCCAAATTATTTATCAACCAGAACAGCAGAGACCACCTATTGGAATGCTCGCCCCAGTAATAGAACAATCACTCCCATACATAGACAATCATCACGTTGAAATTGTGTGGTTATTTCCTTGCTGTTCTAGTGTTCTAGTATGTTTCTTCCTGTTTCTTCCCCCGGGGGCAGTACTCAACCATACAATACCTGTCAGTTCTGTGATGTGAGCAAAATCATGCAATTCTGTTGATTATGTACCTCACCTGTTTTGTTAGAATGAGGACAGAAAAGAATTGGGCTCTCCTAGATTCCTGTTCCCATCCTCTTTTCCTTACCAGGTCAACAAAGTTGGATCTCCAAAGTTCAGGAATATCTTTGAACTGTTTGAACATGCCCTTCAGGTTAGCAAGAATAATGACAGCTAAAATAGCCTAGGAAAGAAACATAAAACACAGGAAGATTTAGGGCATGAGTCCTAAATACCTAAATACCCAAGTACAATAGCAATTCTTTCTCAGACAATAACATAACACCCTTTTGTGATAGATCAAGATGGGTAGCCATCTTAGTCTGTCTGTAGCAGTAGAAAAGAGCAAGAGTCCAATAGCACCTTAAAGACTAATAACATATGTGGCAGGGGCTGAGCTTTTGTGACTCACTGCTCACTTCTTCAGATACCTGAAGTTGTTATCTGAAGTAGTGAGCATGAAAGCGCATACCCTACCACAAATTTTGTTAGTCTTTAAGGTGCTACTGGACTCTTATTCTTTTCTACTATAACAGCCTTTGTTTAATTTGAAAGGAAGACTTTTGATCTTAGAGGAGGAAAACCCTAAGAGAGATATTTATCTATTAATTTATTTATAGACTACCTTTGCCTACATACAGATACAGGCTGTTGTCGTCTTGCAGAGGCTATATGAGATTGTGATGGCTCACATAATGGGCCCAGAGTACTATCACTAATCCCCCCCAACAAATGAAACAAAAGACAGAATGTTAAACATACTTTGGGAAGTTCATAGAAAAGCTCCCCAATCTTCAAGATGGTCGCAAGGATGATAAGGCAAGAGACCAACCCAGCCACCTGTAGACAAGAAAATAGAGATAACTGAGTACAGGGAGGAAGGCAAAAATTTGAAACTGCAGAGATCAAATGTGTTCCACTGTGACTTTTAACTACCTCCCAAGTGTACTCTCTGCAATAGCACTCTAATGCCTACCAGTCTGATGAGCAAATAATGGTCAAGCAAACACTCTGATGGATGTGGAATGGTATCATGTAGCCCGATCTCGTCAGATCTCAGAGGCTAAGCAGGGTCGGTACTTGGAAGGGAGACTACCAAGGAAGATTTTGCAGAGGAAGGCAATGTCAAACTACCTTTGCTTAATCACTTGCCTAACCCTATAAGGGTTGCCATAAGTTGGCTGCAACTTGACGGCACTTCACACACTCACAAACATTCTGACGCATTCCCTCACCCTGACCTCTCCTATACTCTGACATCTGCTTTTACCAGGAAAAAAATACTTGTCAATTTGGGACTTACCTGGCTATGGCCTCCTGTGCTCTCCTGCACTAGGGAGCGGGACATAGAGCAGCTGATGCTGTAGCATTGGAAGAAGGAACCCACAAAGTTACTGAGCCCCAGTGCTATCAGCTCCTGCAAGAGATTTCCCATTGAGAAGGGATGAGAGTTTGTATAGGCCTGCTTGCCCAGGTTCCAAGGCCTGGATCTCCCAGAGAAGAACAAGTCCAAAACCAAGATGCTTTCAGAACCAAAGAGCCTCTTATCAAATAGCAAATCAAATTAAAATCCCAGTGCACAAAACACAAGGATGTCATATAGAGCAACATCTGCAAATCACATTAGATTTGAGGGAAAAATACTACTCAGATGCAGTTTTAATTACACCTTTATAATACTAGGCAGAGAAAACAGACCATCTATAATAAATGAAACTTCATGCATGGAGTGAATAATAAATACACAAATGTAAGAGAAAAGTCCAACAACTCCCAACTTTACAGTCACTCAAAGGACTGTATAGACACAACTTTGAATACATGGGAGGGGTATAATCATATTTGCTGCTCTCCTCTAAACCTCCAGTTCTGCACAGTCCCTACATGTATATTTATATTTATTTATTTATTTTTCGCATTTATACCCCGCCCTCCCCAGTGGGCTCAGGGCGGCTAACAAGGGCAAGGTAAACCATGCCATAATTAAAACAAACATACATAACAGTTTAAAAACATCATAATACAATTTAAAAACATCCAATACTTAAAACAACGGTGCTCAGACTTCCAATGTTATAGGTCCAAAGAGGGCATCAGTGCAGTTCCGGTGGTGCTTCCAATGGTGTTTACGTCCACAGGAGAATGGCTTAGATCTTCTTACAACATCCAGGTATTTCAGATGTTTCCTCAGGGCCTCATCAACCCTGACGGTGATGGTATAGTAGGGGCGGCAGCTCCTACTCAAAGGCCCGGCGGAAGAGCTCCGTCTTGCAGGCCCTGCGGAACTGCATAAGGTCCCGCAGGACCCGGATCTCCCCCAGGAGCTCATTCCACCAGGTAGGAGCCGCCACCGAAAAAGCCCTGGCCCTGGTTGCAGCTAGTTTGGTGTCCTTGGGGCCCGGGATAACCAACAAGTTTTGGGCCCCCGACCGTAGTGCTCTTGGGGGAACGTACGGGGAAAGGCGGTCCCTCAGGTAGGCTGGACCCCGGCCATATAGGGCTTTATAGGTAAGAACCAGCACTTTGAAGCGGATCCGGTATGCTATCGGCAGCCAGTGCAGCACTTTCAGCACAGGCTGAATGTGGTCCCTTCTAGAGAGACCCATCAACAGCCTGGCTGCAGCATTCTGCACCAGCTGCAACTTCCGGATTTGTGACAAGGCAACCCCATGTAGAGAGCGTTGCAGTAGTCTAGCCTCAAGGTGACCGTCGCATGGATCACTGTGGCCAGGTCATCGCGGTTAAGGTAGGGGACCAACTGCCGTGCAGGTATGCATCTGTCCAGGCCATTGGGAAACAGGCTTCTGGTTGCACAGAGAGAACCCTACGAACATACAGTTGATAGGCTCTGTGTAGACAACCAACTCAACACTTGGAGGTCAGTAGTGGGGACAAAACTTGTTATCCCCTCTTCCTTGCTGTCAAAGAAATACCTCTGCACAATCCTAATTGCTGCACGGCTTGCGTTTGCAGTGCTGACTCACAGTGACTCAGCAAAATGACCCTCATAAATCCTTCTGTTTATTACCTTACTCATGAGTTTCTGATAACCAGGCACAGACCAAAACACAATAAATGCCATAAATTATCAGCATCTGTAAGCAACCAATTCATGAGAATAGAAATGTCCCTCTTAAGTTCTTCCTAGAGCGTCTCCACCTCTGGTCTGTAGCTTTCCCCATTTATTCTATGACGTGAAAAGAACAACAGAAGGAAGGACTTTACCTGGTTGCTGTCCACAGTATAGCCATGCCTGAGGGCAAAGATCTTGCCAAGTGAGATACAAATGACATAACCAACCATAGCGATGGCAAAAGAATTGCCCACAACCTTCCCAAAATAGTTTACATTGGGGACTTCAGGGGGTCTCATCCTGTAATTAAAGAAAAAGCACAGCTGCAACAAGCGATTTCTGCTTCAGGTACAGCACAGGCCAAGCCTAAAAAAGAAGAAGTCTATTGCCCAGAGTAAGGCCCTTTCTGCATGTATACTTCACCTGGGATATACAATCATGTGACAATGTTTCCAATTGTTCATTCCGCAACCCGTTTTCTCCATGTCAGGTCAATGCTGGGGTTTCCTCAGGTATTTTGCGTATTTTCCTCAGAGCACTTATAGGGCAATTTTATTTTCAAGCCAATTGCAAGTTGGCTTGCTCCCATGTGAAAAACGCTGGAATTGGTGATTGGTGAACATTCTCCTCTGTATCCATGCCGCCTTCTACCTTTCCCATCCCACTCCTCTCTGGTCACAATAATTTTTTTGTTATAATAGAGACGGCATTAGTGCATTAATGTGAACAGCTAAGTGCTATTATTGTAGAGGATTATACGTGTGATAATGCGTTAATGCGTTATTTTAAAGGCAAGTATTCACCCATTGGCAATTTTTATCATCCTTATTTGAGTCTGGATTATTTTAATTTCCCTCCTGTAACCTCTGAGCCTGCCCTCAAGTCATCCCTTCACTTGCATTATTCCAATGCCATCGATGTTCGCTAATGTTCACTACCAAGATAAGTTCAAAAAGTTCCTGCTCTCCTGCCAGTTGGCTAAATTCTTCAGCAGTACACATGATTTCATGCCCCCCCTTGCCTTTTCCTGCCTTTGGTTTTAGTAATCCCATTTACCTCAGGCTATCTTTACTGTCCCCTTCCCCCAGGGTGAGATGTAATTTTTAGTACTATTGGGCTTGTGATAATGCACTAATTTAAATGCCATGCAGTGGGGGGAAACTTTCATGTTATTTTGCTGAACATATCACTCTTATTTGTAGTTATTGCATTGGACATTCATCAGCACATTACTCAAAATGGCACAGGATAACACATGATCGGTAACCATGTTGCAGCAGTCTTTTTAAAGGGGTGGGCTGAAAAATTAACGGGAAAACACCAACCCACCCTGGGTGGGGGAAGTGGGAGGTTTAACAAGTGATGTGTTGGGTGAGTGATCTCAATTTAACACTAGTGCACAGTATTGCTAATGCACCTGCACATATTTTAAAAAGGGGGGAGATGATCTGATGGCAGCAATGATTACATCGCTGATGTCTGCCACCCTCAAATTTTAAAACTGAATGTTATGAGCCATTGCAAACAGAAAAACAATTAATTTAAAGCAGGAGATAGTAAGGAGAAACAGGACAAGGTGAGGAGCGCTCTATTCCAAGCCAAATCCAAAACTTGGAGTTTGACCACACAAAAGATTGGGAGTAAGGAGCTGTGGTGGCTCAAGTGCTTAAGACGCTGAACTGCAGGCTGTGGAAGGTCGGTAGTTCAGCAGTTCGAGACCCGAGTTGCCGCATGACGGAGTGAGCTCCCGTCTCTAGTTCCAGCTCCTGCCAACCTAGCAGTTTGAAAGCAAGAAATTGCAAGTAGATAAATAGGTACCACTTCGGTGGGAAGGTAACAGCGTTCCGTGTGCCTTGGTGTTTAGTCGTGCCGGCCACATGACCACGGAAATGTCTTTGGACAGCGCTGGCTCTTCGGCTTTGAAATGCGGAACAGGCCTAAGTCTGAAAGAGCTTCTGGAAACAAAGCACTTTCATGGGGGGGGGGGAAGAAACAACAAAAGGCACTCACCCACTGGGGATGTCACCTACAACACTAACCCCAAAATTTGCATACAGTTTGGCACCATAGGAAATCGCTGTGGAGATGATGATCTGAAAAGAGGAGACAGGGTGACATAAGGCATTATCTCTGTTACACAGTAATTCTCTCAATGTTCAATGCCATTGGAAAAGGGCACAAGCAAAAATGGTCTTCAGAAGTGCAAGAATGGTGTGCCTGGCGGATCAAAGTCACAGGCAATCATTACAGAAGGGCTCTTTTTGTAGCAGTAACTCCTTTGCCTATTAGGCGACTCACCCCTAATGTAGCCAATCCCCCAAAAGCTTACAGAGCTCTTCTTACAGGGGCTACTATAAGCTCTTGGATGATTGGCGACATTAGGGGTGTGTCGCCTAATATGCAAAGGAGTTCCTGCTACAAAAAGAGCTCCGAGGGAACAAGGGTAGGGTCTATTCTATATTACAGGAAAGGGGCAAAGGTGGTGGGAATCTAATCTCCATGATCTATTCTTCATATAAAGAACCAAAAAAAGGGCTAGGGATAGCAGTTGGTGCTGTGGAAGGGAATGGGGAATTCCTTCACATGGCTCTCCTTCTTTACCTCCTATTAAAATTTCATCCTGATCAAGGCTTTTTACCAATTAGAATTTAGAGGTCTATGGCTATAGGGCTGGTTTCACTGTCTCTGAATAAAATGGGTATGTCTAGATCTAGGTGTATTGCTAGCTGAGGACTAAACAACACAATACTAGAGAGATCCAGGACTGGAAGTGAAGAAGCCATAAGGAAGAAGGATTGGACTCAGCCCCACCCACCCAAGCCATTTCCCAGTAAAAATTGCCTCCCATTCAGAAAAGCTGCTGCTATTTGTTAAGTAATGAAAAAAAGACACATACAATGCTGACAGAATCAACACCGGGAGATTAAAACAAGGGGCATGAACTGTCTGCTGTACCACCGCTGTTTTTTTATTCCCCCAGGTTCAGAAAGTCAATAACTTAATTTGTGGGTTTCAAGTGGGTAGCAGTGTTAGTTTGTTGTAGTGGGGGGGGGGGGAAATTGAGTCCAGTAAGCACCTTAAAGACCAACATTTTTTCCCCCAGGGTATATGTTTTTATGAGTTAAAGTTTTCTTCATCAGATACTTCACATATATGACAAAATGAGCTTTGACTCATGAAAGCTTATGCCCTGGAAAATTCTGCAGGTCTTTAAGGTGCTAGTGGACTCATAAATTGTAGTGCTGATCCATATTAGTTACTGAATATCCTGGTTTCTGAACAAACAAGCCAGGCCAAAACTTTCTAGATCTGTGTAGGCAATTCCTGGGCCAGTGTTCCCTCTAAATTGTGCACATGACTGGCCACTCATTAACACAGGAAGCCCTGCTCAGCAGCAATTTGGAGCCATGCAGATTTTGCCCATTTTAAGATCACAGCAGTTATTTTCTGCTCAGGATGTGAATTGTTCTGCTCAGTGTGTGTGAGGGGAAATTAGAGGGAACATTGCCCCTGGCATGCATGCAGAACACTGGAAAACCAGACCATTTCACTTGGCACCTTAGGCCAGATCCCTGCTCATGCAACCAAGATACTGGCAGCACTGCTGGTTCCAACAGCATGGGAGAAGACAACAGGCACAGTTTAGGTCTGTCATTGCTTCCCAGACTTGCACAGCATCAAGTGAGTCCAAGGTGAATCCTACAAGCTCCACCAGTGTCACCTGGACTTGACTTCCTCCAAGTGTATCTGGTCAAGGATAGCCCTCATCTCCCTTCCCCCTGCTTTGTTTGCTGGAACACCAACATCCTCACAGGTAGACATTGCATGATTTCAGCACTTGAGCCAGAAAGGTTGCCTGCGCCCAGGGGTCTTTTAAGGCCGGAGCACTGCTCTGGCAGCCCAGGAGCCTGCGCTAATGGCGGCAAGCCCCGCCCCTAGCTCCCCGCGCCGAAAGCGCTGTGGCTCAGGGGAGGCTGGAAAGCCCCGCATCCCCTGGGCCCACGCAGGAGCGCTGTGGCTCGGGGGAAGCCGGAGAGCCCCGCCGTTGCATCCCCCGGCCCCCGCCAAAGCTGTAAGTAAGGGATCCGCGGGGGTGGGGGTGGCAGGGGCTTGATGGGGGGTGGTCTTTTTCCTCGTTCCCTCCTTCTTTCCTTCTCTCTTTCTTTCCCTCCTTCTCTTCTCTTTTCCTCCTTTCCCGCTTTCCCTTCTTCTTCCCTTCTCTCTCTTTCTTTCCGTCCTTCGTTCCTTCTCTTTCTTTCCCTCTTTCCTTCCTTCTTTCCTTCTCTCTACTCTCTCTCTTTCCTTCCCTCTTTCCTCCTTCTGTGGCCCAACTCTAGTGAGAAGGGGTTTAAACTTTAAATCCCTTCTCTCTTCGCTCCCCCCCCAGGCCAGCTGGGGAAGAGAAGGGGAGGCTTTTGAAGATGCCTCCCCCCCTTTTGCTTCCCCTTCTGACACAACTTCCAGTGATTTCAGGGGGTGTGGCATATGCTAATAGCCTAGTCGCTCATTAGCATACCATATGCTAATGAGCTCCTGCAGATCTTTTTCTACGAAAAGACCCCTGCCTGCGCCTATCTAGATGATCATCCAGCCTCTTCAGTGAGCCAGAATTAAGCTGAAGCCTGACCACCTTCAGAGCAAAATCCTTGTGCTAACTCTGCTCTGACTTCCCATCACTAATTGATGGGGGCTATATAAATGCAAAATTGCTGTGCGGGTTTCAGGGATGACAATAAAAATCAGGTCCCTTGCACAACCACCAAGAGCTAGATCTATGAGAGAAAGAAGACTATGTTGTGGAATTTTAACTTTAGAAGTAAGTTGCTCAGAATGTTTGACTAAGTAGGCCTGAGAGTTTGATTTTAGCTTTCTATGTAAATCTGCAATCATGCATTTTCCTTATTGTTCCAACTAAATTACGGTTTGCAGCCTTGAGAACAACAACATAAATAAATGGCTTTATGCCCAGGATAAATCCCAGAATGAGGGGAACAGAGTTTGAAACAATTACTCTTTGGGAAAGTATTAACCTATTCTCAGAGGTGTATTACACTGTGTCTTTAGAAGAAATGAATTAGATGGTTTTAAAAAGTCATGTGAGGCTCACGTAATTGTGTCTATATTAGGCAACCATACCCTAAAACCAAAAATCTCTCAAATTTGGGTAGCAATGAGACTATCTTACCTCTTCTGCAAAGGTTTAGGTAAGAATGCTAGAAATTGCATTTTATTTTTAAATTTAATCTAGGTAAGATAGGGATGGCATGTCTGCCTTTTTACTTCCAATCTCATTTATACACACTAGCATTCTCTCTTTTTTTTAAAAAAACCACATTTTTTATTGTTTTTCTAAACTACATACACACCTATAGGCTTTGGGGATGGAAACAAACTAAAACTATGAGTAGCAAGAGATCGTTAATACAATTGTTTAAAATAAGGATAATTCCCTATTGCCAAAACTTACACTCTACCAAAGCATACACTCTAACCAAATTTGTTTGTGAACACTCGCTCAATCTTCTATATAACTATTGTATAGAACAGGGGTGGCGAACACGCGGCTCTCGAGCCGCATGCGGCTCCCGGCCAAAATTAATGCGGCTCTTTGCCTCTTATCATCATTTTGTATATTGTGGCTCTGTCGCGTTCCTCCTTGGTCTTGGGGGTGGCGCCCCCAGTGGCCGTTGTGGCACGACGTGAGTGGGCCCCGTGAGGAGCGGCGTGGCTCTGGAGGTGAGGGTTTGGAAAAGACGGGGTAGAAGAGGACCTCAGAATGGCAGGGGGCGGGGTTGAGTGCACCCCTGGCGCGTCTCCGTCTCTCTCTCCGTTCTCTCGCTCTCTGCCAGTCGCTCCGTGTCGCTCCTCCCCGGTCCCTTCTTACGCCCGCCTTTTATTTCCTCCCCCCTCCCACTCCCGGGCCACACCACTCTTCCACTCCCGGCCCCGCCCCCCCTTTAACAGAGGAGACGCGCGCCGCCGGGTAGACGCCCACCGGACACGCGCTCCCTGTCATCCGGTCGCCGTTGAGGCCGCGCCGCCGGCCCTGTTCCCCTGTCGCAGCTTCTGTCACGCGTCTCGGGCCGAGGCTCTCGCCCCCGCGCCCGAGCGCGTCCTGCGGTTGTCTCGTGCAGCCGGGCATCTTCTGGGGAGGTTCGGCGTTGGGGCGCTGCCTCCCTCTCCCGGTCTTCGGCGCTGGCGTCGGCCAGTAAGTCGGGGTGTGGGGAGTTCCACTGCGTGGTGTGGCTCTCTGACTCTCACAGTTTAAAATTTTGGCTCTTTTTGTCGAACTTGTTCGCCACCCCTGGTATAGAAGATTGAGCGAGTGTTCACAAACAAATTTGGTTAGAGTGTATGCTTTGGTAGAGTGTAAGTTCAGGATTATTAGTTCCTGATAATTATCAGACCAATCAGTGCAATTGTGATTCTTGTTTACTTACTTAAAAATAATTAGATTTTTAAAATAAAGTTCTTAAAAGATTGCATCGAGTGATTCCTGGCTCAGTTGCAAGGTTTGCACCAAGACCTAGAATAAACTTCTAAGCTTTCTTCAGTCATGACACTGGTACTTGCAATGAGAGATCATTAGAGAGATCTTTCATCACACAGCCTTTTGGTTGAGTGGTTAATGTGATGCTCTAGAACAGTTACTTCCAGTTTCTATGTCCTTATTTAAAGCAATGACCCTTGTGAGAGGGATACATTCCATAACAAGCATACAGAGACAACTGCAAAAAAGAATTCCCTATTTAACATAAAGGCCCAGACTTTCTGTCTGCTGCCCAGCCTTACTGTGAGCAGTTCCACAGGGATGGGCAGTGGAAGCTTCTTGGCAAATCTGTCATTGAGCATCTTCACCAGCAGAATGCAAACCAAGGCAATTAATGAAGTGATCAAGGTGCCAATGTTGGTCTCTGGCAATCGTTTGCAGATTTCCACAAAAGTCTGTAGAGAAAGAACAAAGCAGGGGAAGTGTCTGTGCATGATGGCGCATACTGGGGATAACCCTCCCCCTAAGAAGCCTGTTTTCTCTCTTTCTGGGAGCATCCTCTGCTACAGTTCAAGATGTGTGTGTGTGTCTGTGTGTATGTATATGATTCTCAACTCAGCAAGGCTCTTGGGAAATGGAAGCAGCACAAAACTGAAATGCTACTTTGGTATAATTCCATGCCATTATTTATTTATTTATTTTATTCAATTTATACCCCGCCCTCCCCGCTACGCGGGCTCAGGGCAGCTTACAAAGAGGCATGCGCCAATATAAAAACATATTTAAAATCATTTAAGATCACTACAATACAAATAAAATCACATTAACCAATTACTAAATAAAGTGCTCTAGGTGTTATTTCCCAAGATGGCGTATTTCACTGCTCTATTTCCACTGCTCTGTTCCTCAGCATCATCTGCTCCAGGAACCACTGATGTTCCCTCTTCCAGGGCCAGGTTAAGATGGACAATAGTGATGGTACTGTTAGTGGCGGCTCCTACTCATACGCCTGGTGGAAGAGCTCCGTCTTACAGGCCCTGCGGAACTGTACAAGGTCCCGCAGGGCCCGGATCTCCACCGGGAGCTCATTCCACCAGGTAGGAGCCGCCACCGAGAAAGCCCTGGCCCTGGTCGCGGACAGCCTGGCCTCTATGGGACCTGGCATTGCCAGGAGATGTTGCGTCCCAGACCGAAGTGCTCGCGGGGGAACATATGAGGGAAGGCGGTCCCTTAGGTAAGCATTAGTATCCTAGCTTCTGCTGAAATTCTGTGGCTTATAGAATCATAGAATGTTAGAGTTGGAAGGGACCTTGCAGGTCATCTAGACCAACCCCCTGCACTCTGCAGGAGCATAGCCAAAAGATAGCCCTACAACATACCCGAAAGATGGTCGTCCAGCCTCCGCTTGAAAACGTCCAGCGAAGGAGCATCCACCACATCCTGAGCAGTGTTCCCTCTAAGCTGAGTTAGTGTGAGCTAGCTTACAGTTTTCTAGCCTCCGGCTCACACATTTTTGTCTTCACTCAGGAAGGATGGCTCCAGAGCAAACTAATTTATGCAAGAGCCAAATTGCTCACTCACAGCTTTAATGCCAGTAGCTCACAAAGTAGAATTTTTGCTCACAAGACTCCACAGCTTAGAGGGAGCATTGCTCCCGAGGCAGTCTGTTCCACTGCTCAACCACTCTTACAGTTAGGAAGTTTCTCCTGATATTTAGCTGGTAACGACTCCCTTGTAATTTCCACCCATTAGATCTAGTCTTGCAATCCGGAGCAAGAGAGAAGAGATCTGCTTCCTCTTCTACATGACAGCCCTTCAAATACTTGAAGACTGCAATCATGTCCCCTCTAAGCTAAGCCTGCTCATTCCCAGGCTAAACATACCCAACTCTTTCAGCCTTTCCTCATAAGACTTGGATTCCTACCCTCTCACCATCCTGGTTGCCCTCTTCTGGACACACTCGAGCTTGTCAACAGCCTTCCTAAAATGTGGTGCCCAAAACTGGACACAGTACTCCAAGTGAGGCCTGACCATAGCAGAATAGAGTGGAACTACCACCTCCCGTGATCTAGACACAATGCTTCTGTTAATGCATCCTAAGATTGCATTAGCTTTCTTTGCAGTCATATCGCACTGCAGGCTCATGTTTAGCTTGTGATCAACCAGAACACCTAG
>NW_015177037.1:620223-620509 GCF_001447785.1 Gekko japonicus | reverse complement strand
GTCCCTCCCATTCTATATCTGTGCCTTTGATTTTTTGTACCTAAGTGTAAGACTTTGCACTTATCTCTATTGAAATTCATTTTCTTTGTCTCAGCCCACTGTTCCAGCCTATCTAGATCATTCTGAATCCTGACTCTGTGTTCTTCAGAATTAGCAATCCCACCCAGCTTCATGTCATCTGCAAATTTGATAAGCATCCCCTCTATGTCTTCCTCCAGGTCATTTATAAAAAACATTGAACAACACCAGGCCCAGGACCGAGCCCTCTGGCACTCCACTCGAGACT
>NW_015177037.1:619917-620099 GCF_001447785.1 Gekko japonicus | reverse complement strand
GTAAAATGCATTACTGAAATCTAGATACACTATATCCACAGCATTGCCAGAGTCAACCATTTTAGTAACTCTGTCAAAAAAGGAGATAAGGTTAGTCTGGCATGACTTATTCTTGATAAACCCATGCTGGCTACTACCAATTAACTAATTCTGTTCAAGGTGCTCACAGACAGAGCGTTTAA
>NW_015177037.1:571566-618674 GCF_001447785.1 Gekko japonicus | reverse complement strand
GCTGTTGTACAAATGCATCATCCAGTTTCTCTGGTTGGTTCGGAGGTCTGTAGTATACCCCCACAACAATATCCCCTTCTTTTTCCCCTTGCTCTATCCTTACCCACACACTTTCAACAGGGCAACTCTTGAAATCCTGAGTTTCAGTGCAAGTGTATTCATTCTTGACATATAGTGCCACCCCACCTCTTTTTTTGTTTATTCTGTTCCGTTTGAACAAGGTATATCCTTCAATCACTGTGCTTCATATATGAGACTCATCCCACCAAGTCCCTTTCATTTATTCTCTGGTCATTCCCTTTCTTGAACTTAGTGTTGGGGATGCCGCACAACATCAGGCTTTTTCTTCCCACCCCTGATGGCTTCAGTTTAAAGTCCTCCTGATCAGGTTCGCAAGTCTTCCAGCAAAGACATTCCTCCCATTCTTTGTAAGATGCACCCACATCCATTGCCAATAGTCCTTCATGTTGGAGGTACATACCATGGCCCAGGAAGCCAAATCCCTCTCAACGACACCATCTACGTAACCAGCCATTCACCTCCAGTATCCTGTTCTCCCTTCCAGCTCCATGACCCTCAACAGGTAAAATGGAGAACACCACCTGTGCCCCCAGATCTTTCAACTTCTTGCTCAGAGCCTCGTAGTCTTTGGAGATCCATTCAAGGTTTCTTCAGGACGTATCGTTTGTTCCCACATGGATCTGCAGGAGTGGGTAGCGATCAGAAGTTTTGACCAGTTTTGGAATTCTCTCAGACACATCTCAGATACACGCTCCAGGATGACAACAAACCTCTCGAGATTCCTTGTCTGGTCTGCACAGAACTTCTTCCGTCCCTCTCAGTATGGAGTCACCAATCACCACTACTCATCTCTTCCTCTGTGGGATAGCTTGGTTCCTTCTCTGCCTATGTGTGTTGTGTGTCAGTCACATCCTTTTGATCTCAGAGTGAGCTATTCTGATCTTCCACCATCAGAAGCAGCTGGTAGCGATTTTGCAGCTCCACTGGCTGTGAGTGTTTCCTGATTATCTTACTCCTCAAGGTCACATTCTTCCACTCACCCACCTGTGCCTTGTTACTTCCTTCCTCTTGCTCAGGATTTGCTAGCTCTTGCTGTTCTCTCAGGAGCCCCTCTTCCGTCACGCCTAAAAACCTTTCTCCCTCCCTGATGTTCCTCAGTGTACAGATTTGTGCCTTGAGTTCTCCCACCTTCTCCTCAAGCATTCTTATAAGCTTGCACTTGCAGCATGTGTAATGCATTTCCTGACAAGGCAGAAAAATGATCATGGTGCAACCCTGGCATGTCACTGGAATAGATCCTTCGTTATCCATCTCCCTAGGAGCAAATCTATCTTCTACAGCCTCAGGAACTTCCCTCAAAGTCCGACGTACACTCTTGTTATGGTGATGTACCCTGACAACTCTGAGACCAACCAAATGGCTACCTTGCCAGCAGTTCTCTCTCCAGAACTCAGTAGCAGCCCTCTACTCAGGTTCTTACTTTCTAATGTCAAAATATTCCCTGCTAAAAACAAGCAAATTTGGTTTGAGGGCCCCTACTCTCTCTTTGTGATCTCTGTGAAATGTACTATGGGCTTGTTTACACATACATGAATATCAGGCCTGGGAGAGGAGTCTGGTTACAAGCATCATCTCTGACTTAAGCACTTCAAATAGCAATCGTATGCACATAGTTCTCACCCCACACATTTAGGATCCCTGTTTTTTCTGGGCTCTGATTGTGTACTGATGGACCTGTATGAGTATAAGCTGTGTTCTCTCCTTCACAAAACCAAACAAGGACCCACGGAAAGTAGGAAAACCAACATACAACAAATACCATGCACAGATGAATATAACATATCATAAATAATGTTATATTTTTGAAAAATATTATTACAATAATTTCTTCATTCATAATTAATCATTCATAATTCATAGTATAAGAATATCGAATATCATCTCCATAGAATCTCAAAAGATATTGTACAACCTTATAATTAATAATAGTCCTTCTCTGTAAATAAAAGTTTCAAAAGGGAGGACTCCTTAAATTCTCTTTATAACATGTGCTCTGTCTTCCTCCAACAGAAGTCCAGATATCCTTCTGTTTCAGAATCTTCCTCAGGGAGTTCAACAATAATTTTCAGCACAAGGTTGCCAAATACCAAAGTTTTAATCCAAAATTCTCTTTCAATGAACGCTACAAAAAATTTTTTTTGATGAGCTACAAGCCTCCTCCAAATTGAAAAGCATTGAAAAGCATCTGTGCACGGTATTTGTTGTATGTTGGTGTTCTCTCCTTCAGCTGAATACACACAGGTCCCCCCGCCCACAACGTATCAAAGCTTGTGCATATCTAAAAACACCTCTCTGCAATGTTTAAGGAAGGAAGGGAGGAAGATGAACACTGAAAGGATTACAGGCTCACATACCACCTCTTCTCTACATCTAGCCTAACCGACTACAGGTACTTACATAGATCAGTGACAATGGACCCGAATATTCTTCCACGTCAAACCCAAATATGTACTTCAGCTGGGAGATCAGCACCTGGACAGAAGCAGCAGTGGTGTAGCCTCGTACCAAGGGTTCAGATAGGTAGATGGCCACAAAGCCAAACTGCAGCAGGCCAAGGGCAACCTTTTAAAAAAGCCAACACAACACAGAACTCATTTTTTTGTAATATTTTATCAAACAACCCCCCCCCCCCGAAATCTAAATAAATAGTGGTGGAAAAGCCAGCAGGGAGAACAGCAGAATAAGACCAAAGATTCATTTAATGGATGTCCCCATCAGATCTTTGGGATATGGTGGATCTCAAAATATACTACGAGTATATAGTGCCTTGAGGGATAATATGACTTGCCAGAGACCAAGGTCTCTTTCATGTGGCCACTTTAAACCACTTTGGTTTCTGAAGGAAAATAAAGGTTTCACATGTCTTAAGGATAAAACACTGTTCTCCTGCAGTTAACAAAGCGTTAATCCAGGTTTTCCAAAACTGTTCTGATCCTTTTGTGTGTGTGTGTTTGTATTTTATCCTTTTTAGGTGTGTAAAACCTTTAAAAAAACATGTTTGCCTACAGGAGCCAAAGTGGATTTAAAGAGCCTGTATGAATGGGCCCTAAGACAGAGAATGGACATGGATGCAATCACTATTACTTTCACTTAACAGGCTCTCAGGTAGCAAAGAATGACCTTAACATGAAAAGTTAGAAAGCTGCTGCCAGTTGGAGCAGCTAGTGCTGGGCAAGAGGAACTAATGTTCAAACTCAATATCAGCTTCTTATATTCGGTCATACGGCCTTTGTATGTGATTCCTTGAATTCATACGTGTGGAAAAATGAATTCATACTTCTGGAATCTGAACTGGTGAGCCTTGTAATCTTTCCCAGGATGAACTCATGAACAGGATCTAGGCTTGCTCGTCACTGATAATTTACAGGCATCAGTTTATCATGTCTGGCATACATGCAGCCCTCACAATGTGCTTCACACCTCACTTGCATATTGATCTTCTGTGTTTCAGATCATAATTGCTGGGTGACCGTGGGCCAGTCACACACTCTCAGCTTAACCTGCCTCAGAGGGCTGTTGGAAAGACAAAAGTGGAGGAGAGAAGTTTGAAATTTGAGGAGAGATGGAGTGTCTATTATGCAAGCAGGAGATAAACTTAGAATGAGAAACAGCTTAAAAATGGTCTATAAATGTATTGTAAGGCATACGAATGTAGTATAGTGCAGAAAAAGAAGGAGAAGAAGTTTTGAATATGAATATTTTTTATAGCAAGACAGATAATAGATTTTCCTTCAAATGTTGGTATATTAAAAGTTATAGCTAGTATGTAGCATTGACAAAATATGTGACACAGAATATGTATTAATGATGACATTATTGTAGAAAAATGTCTTAAAATTCTAATGAAGGTGATGTTGGGGAGAAGTATCTATTTTGTTTATATCTTCTACGTATAATAACCTTTGATAAATATTAATTGTTCCATAACCCCTATATAATCCCTTTTTTTCCTTCTGCTCCCATTTTATGTTACTATTTTGTTTTAAAAATAAAAATATACTATTAAAAACGTGGAGGAGAGAAGAGCAATTTAAGCTGCTTTGGGCTGCCACTGGAGAGAAAGGTGGAGTACAAAGGAAGTCATTAAGTAAACAAATAGACTGAGCTACAGCATGTACACACTGCCGCCCATTGTGATCACCAGTGGGGCCGATATGACAGAGTCTGCACAACATCTGGAGCAGAGAAGCCTTTCACTGTAATGCAAAGGACTGCCTGAAGCATTCTCTGTTTCTGACAGTGCCTCATAATACTGAAGTCCCTGCAGTCCCTATCAGTTATTCAGTTCTGCTGTGTGGAAATGGCACGGTCTTTGAAACAATAGGGCATTCCATAATATTTCAGAAGCATATTTTGAAGCTGATTCTAGTCTTCTGAAAAGCATATTGCACTTTGGTCCTCACCTGAAACGTGCCCACCAAGAAGGTGAGTGCAGCCACCAGCTCCACCCTGGCAGCATCCCTTAGGGCATAATTGATGATTGTTGTTTTATTTGTACCATTGATAATTTCCAGATACTTGCTGCTTGGTTCCAACGAATCTGTCACACTCCCAATCATCACAGAGATGACTGCAAACGGCCCTGCGGGAAGGAGACAGACGCTTGAGTGGGGAGACCGAGTACATGGCTCACCTGGTATCTCCATAGGAAGCAGTTTTATTTGCCATACTGAGCAGCTGGCTTTGCTTATCCATACCTATCGGGAGCACTGCCATGGGCTGAAAAGATTGTATTTCATGGTAAAGGATCAAGCTGTCATCCATTTTTTTTGGGGGGGGGCCTGAGACAGAAGATCCCAGGATAATCCTGTCTTTAAACATAACTGGGGCAAATGGACTAGGCCTCTCATACTAAATGAGAAGGGCAGATAAGCACCATGAAGCTTGTTAAGAGATTACTAAGCCATGTTAAAACGAGATTGTGGTCTCTAGTGCAGTGAATCTCCTAAGTAGTACAAGGATACACAATCCGTCCAGGCCCCTTCTTTCCCCCATCCCCTGCTCACCCACAGAGATGTGTCTAGACGTCCCAAAGAAGAAATACAGCAGGACAGGATAGAAGGATGAATACAAGCCAGTGACAGGAGGCAGCCCCGCTAGAAGCGCATAGGCCAAACCTAGGCAAAATAAAGGTAGATGTTAACAATTATTTGTCTATTTATGTAGACTTCCTTGAGACAGCAAAAGAGAAAAAAAATTCATAGACGCAACAGCCATAAAATCATCAATATTAAAAGAAGCCTAGGGAACATAAACAGTGCTATCCTAAGTAGAGTTACACCCAGGGGTCATTTTGTAGAAAAAGAGGTGTGGGAGCTCCTTAGCATAACTCATTAGCATAACTTATTTGCATATGCCACACCCCCTGACCTCACCGGAAGTGTGTCAGAAGGCAACACCCACCACTCAGGCTCCACTGGACTGTTTTGGATTGCTAGCTATTGGGGGGGGGGGACATGGAGATCTGTCCTCACAGAGGAGGAGGGAGAGCTTGCACCTGAATAAAACTTGGGTCTTAAAGGTGTCACTGGACTGTTTTGGACTGGGCCCCCGGGGGGGGGGCTCTGCAACTTACCTGGCTGCTTCTTGCTCTGACCGAGGGCTGCTGGGAACAGGGGGTGGGGCTTGTTGCATGTGCCCACCCCCTGGGCTCTTTACTGCCGGAGCTCTGCTCCTGTGCGCTCCTGCAGGAAATGACCCTTGGTTACACCTTTATAAGCCCATTGACTTAAATGGATTTAGAAGGGTGTAAGGCTGCTCAGGATTGTGCTCCCTAAAACGATATCCATCAACAGCCTGCAGGCCATAGCAGCCCACCACAAAAAAATGACTTTAAAAGATGGAACCTCTTGATGGCTAAGCGAAGTTCCACACAATGTGACTGGACTCCTGAAAACCAGATGCTGTTGCCAAGGGCACAGAAAACAAACACCAGGATGCCTAATACTGGGGAGAGGAATGTCACAGGTTGCTGATCAGATCAATTATTAATGGCTCAGTGGAAGCTTCTCATGCCCGCTACCAGAACTCTTGTAATGAAGGGGCCTGAAAGTACATGGGAAAGGACGAGTGAATCATTGCCAGACTAGACAGCCAGACTCTAAACACATTTTTTCTTTGTATCTTAAGGACTTCAGAAGAGCCCGGCTGGATCAGACTAGTGGCCCATCTAGTCCAGCATCCTATCTCACACAGTGGCCCAAGAAGGGGAGGGGGGGCAACAAAATCCAACCCAAAGAAACAGACCAGGTTTAGTGAGCAAGATCAAAAGTTATTTCAATAGAGAAACCAACACAAAGTACACTTTAATCATAGCAATGAAATATATTCTACAGTAAGCAACACTACACAGCATCAAAATAGTTTCTCCATTGCTGAATAGCCAATAAACCAATCGATGCAACAAATGTATCTAGCAATATAACGAGTATTTCTCACTTAACTGGCTCACCAACTAACGTGCTTATCACATAATAAGTTAATCCAGAGCTATACAAACATGTTTCTGATTTTGTCTTCTTCAGTGGTGTGAATGCACTACGAGCCATGATATGACACAGGCTAAAAATTGTGATTAAGTATAAATGACATCGGGTAGGGAAGGCAGCAGGGTACAGCCTGATCTCGTCAGATCTCACAAGCTAAACGGGGTCAGTACTTGGATGGGAGACCCCCCCCCCCCAAGGAAGACTCTGCAGAGGAAGGCAATGGCAAATCACCTCTACTTCTAAAAAATGGTTGACCATGATCTTTTGACCCACTGCCTTGCTGATGTAGGAGTCTGTGGGGTAGTCTTGAAGTGGCTTACCTCACTTCTCCAAGGTCGGGGACAGAGGGTGGCACTGGGAGAGAGAGATTCACCCAGGTACCCCTTACTATGCAAGGTCCCTCAAGAGGCAATCCTCTCCCCACTGTTATATAACATCTATATGCACTGACTCGCCCATCTAGTGCAGAGGTTTGGGCTGGGGTGTCACCAGTAGAAGAAGAGACTGGATTTATACCCTGCCCTTCACTACCTGAAGAAGTCTCAGAGTGGCTTACAATCCCTTCCCCTCCCCACAACAGACACCCTGTGAGGTAGGTGGGGCTGAGAGAACAGCTCTGAAAGAACTTATGACTGACCCAAGGTCACACCAGCAGCTGCATGTGAAGGAGTGGGGAATCAAACCCAGTTCTCTCAGATTATAGTCTGTGCTCCTAACCACTATGCCATACTGGCTCCTAACCACTACACCAAACTGTGCTGATGACACCCAGCTTTATCTGTTGATGGGTGGCTGACCAGAGGCCGCCCCAGTAAATCTGACAGAGGGGCTGGAGGCTGTGTTGGGGAGATGGCTAAAACAGAGCCAGCTGAGACAGAATCCTTCTAAGATGGAGGTTCTGTGGCTGGGCCAGGAGGACTACGGTGCAGGGTGCAGGGTGTCAGCTCCCAGCTCTGATGGTATGCCCTTGAGACAAGCACCTACCGTTAAGCGCCTGGGTGTGATCCAGGTCCCAAATGTTGCCAGACTGGCATTTTTTTCAATTGTGCCAGGTCAGGCAACTAGTCCTGTCTTGTCTTGTCCTGACCTAGCCACTGTAATACATGCTATGGTCACCTCTAGGCTGGATTACCATAACTCACTCTACATGTGCCTACCCTTGAGGCTGACCTAGAAACTCCAACTGGTACAGAATGCAGTTGCGTAGGTCCTTACAGGGACACCATGCACCTAGGTCTGCCATTTCCCCTGGGGGCAGGTGGGGGGGGGGTTGCCTGATTTAGGGGCCTCCGATCTGCTAGCCCAGATCCAGCTGGTGGGGGGAGCCCTGTCCCCAAAGCGCTGGGATCATGACAACACGCCCAGGATGATGATGTCACCCAGAGGTGACGTCATCGTGCCGGGCATGTTGGTGGGGGGGATGCTCCAGCACTCAGCCTAAAAACTCTATGATACCATAGTTTCTGGCTGAATGCTAGAGCATCCACGTGGCGACGTGCTTAGCGCACACCAGAAAATCCCACACAGGATGCTTGGTCCCCTGCCAGCAGAAGGTAGGGACCTGGCAACATCTATCCTGCACTCTGTGAGCTGCACTGGCTTCCAGTGGAGTACTAGATCAGGTTCAAGGTTCTGGTATTGACCTTCAAGGCCCTAAATGGTCAGGGACCTACATACCTTTGGGACCACCTCTCCTAGTATACCCCCAGAAGAGCATTGCGCTCCACAGATCAAAATCGATTGGTGGTCCCCGGCCCGAGAGACATACGGCAGTCCTTGACCAGAGCCAGGGCCTTTTCTGCCCTGGCTCCAACCTGGTGGAACTCTCTGCCAAATAATATCTGTGCCCTGTGGGACTTGTTACAGTTTCACAGGGCCTGTAAGGCAGAGATGTTCTGCCAGATGTTCGGTTGAGGACAGCGACGGTTCCATCCTGGCACTCCTACCTCCTCCTGTGAGATAGTGGTTCTACTGGCTTCTCTTGCACCATCTTCAGCTACTGTTACTAGCTTTTAACCTGTTTTTAACTGATGTTTTAATAACTATATTGTACACCACTCCGAACCTGGCTTGCTATGGGAGCGTGGTTGAAATATCCAACTGAATGAATGAATGAATGAATGAGTATGAGAATTTGGGGAAGAGGCTGATGTTATCCTTGAGAGAGCTATGAGTAGGATTCCAGATAGCTTACCCTGGGGAAGATGCATGATTCCCACGCTGAATCCTGAGATTATGTCCTTCAATAGCCATTCCTTGACTGGGTATCGTGGTAACCAAGTCAGGATGGGGAGCAGCTGATACAGCAAGGACTTTGCAGTTGAACCCGAGCACCTGGAAAAGAGATGAGGAAAGGCACGTACAGGAGGGAGATAAGTTTTCTAATTGCATTGATTTCTGAAGATGCAGGACTATGGAAGAATGGAGAACTGGCTCTGACATTAGAAATACTACTTGGGATCCTGTGAAAATCCTATCCTAGACATAGAAACTCGGTGAGCTATAGAAGCTATTATCCTGGAGTAGCTGGGAGACAGGGTTCCCAACTCCAAGTTGGGAAAATTCCTGGAGGTTTGGGGATGGAGCTGGGGTGGGTGGAAGAGTTTGGGGAGTGTAGAGAGTTCAACAGTGATGTGATGCCATCAGGGGTCATTTTGTAGAAAAAGAGCTAGGGGAACTCATTAGCATAACTCATTAGCATATGCCACACCCCCTGACATCAGGGGCCCGGTGGTGGACCTGCAAGGCCAGTGGGAGTGCGAGGAAGCCCCGCCAAGGCCCTCCCTGGCCCCAGGCAGGCAGGGGTGGGGAGAGGCGGGGAGGAAGCAACTTACCCTCCCTCTTCTCCTGCCTCCTCCTGGCTGAATGAGGGCCGGAAGCGGGGCGGCCAGAAGCAGGGGGCGGGGCTTCGTCATGTGCCCCGCCCCCCTGCACCTCACCCGGGGGAACTGCGTTGCCCCACGTTCCCCCCCGAAATGACCTCTGGATGCCATAGGACCCATCTCCCAAAGGGACCATTTTCTCCAGGAGAACCAATCACTGTAGTTTGGAAATTCTATTTCTGGGAGGATTCCAGCCCCCACCTGGAGGTTGGCAACCCTACTGGAAAGCTTAGGTTCAAATTTCCAGGGGAACGAATCCCTGTCATCTTGTGATCAGCTGTAATTTCATATCTCCAGACCCCACCTGGAGGTTGGCAAGCCTACATCATCCAAGGAATTTTAATTTTTAAAAAAATGATTTTTGCTATGAACCTTTTTTGAAAATCAGTTTTCGGCTGACGAGTGAGGTAAAAAAATAGCTGAAAAAAACATGCCAGCAAATACATGCCCAGAAGCTTTAGAGGAGTGGGCGTGGAAATATTTCGCCAACATTCCAGTCTGTCCAAGCCTCAGGCCATCAGACACACCCCCACCAGATCATCATTCCATTCACCACCCTCTCTCTCTCTTTTTGCTGCTCACAAGAACTGAAGGCAGTTAGACCTTCAAAGGATTTTCCAGCCTCCTCAAACCAGCTATTATATTGAATTGTAGACACACCAGACCTTATCTTCTGAATCCTGGTACAGATGGAGGGCGATGGCGCCTGGTTTCTCAGGCCCAGCTTTTCTAATTCAGCCTCACTCAGCACGCTGTGCTCCTCCCGAGGGTACAACTGAAGCTCATTTTTCTCCATTTCCTGGTCAATGATCATTCTTGATCTACAGGCTGGTTTTAGGACTAAAAGAGGAAAGGATATGAGGACCATGAACATCAACTGCCCTTTTAAGACTTTTTAAACAGGCCTCCTAGGGAGTCTACCATGCATTTTTTAAAAAGATCCTAAGAAAATAAGCATTTAAGTAACTGAAGTCAAGTCCACCCTACCACCAACTGCCGTGTGGCTTTTTTTTAATGTGGGGGGGGGGGGGGGGATCCTTTCTGGGCCAATCTTGAACTTCAGTTGAGGGGTGCTTATAAGAGAATGTTGAGGAGCATAATATAATGTCATATTCACACCTATCTTTCATGAACTTAGATTTTTTCTTTCCACAAGACTTTGGATGAGATAATAAGCACATGCTTCCTTGACAAATGGATGCCATTTGAAGACAGACTTGGCATCAAGGAGGAGACAAAGGTCTCCTCCTGAAGTACACTAACCTGAAGTGCACTAAAATAAACTGAATTGTTGGCAACAGGCAGTTTCTGAAAAGATCCTGGCATCTGAGGACACAGGCCAGGAGAATCACATTAGAGATGTGCTGTCTGTGCATACAGGAGTAGCAGTAACAATCCCCCCTTCATGGTCACTAAGGGTGCTCTGGAATGGTAGTGTGTGGCAGAATGGTTTACCCCTGTGAGAGAATAGAGTACCTGATTGTTTGGCTCGTCTCTGTTAATAAGAAGACTTGTACCATTTAGTCTGACTTTTGAGGAAAGGGTAGGCTGGTGCGGGTAGAATCCTGTGTGTGAGAGAGGATCCAACCTAGTGGCTAGTCAGTAAAAGCCTGTTTGAACCCGAAATCATTAAGAAAATTCAAACCACTCTCTGAAGCCGTAACTAGCTTAAATTTATGTGCCTTGGCCAGGTTTATCCTTTGTCTACCTAGATACTTCTGCTGATGATCTGTTCTTTGAAAGCAACCTGTAAATAAATAAATCTTCTGTGCTGTTTATATATAAATCCTACCCCAGTGATCTACGTATTCTACTTGCGCACCACAAAACTTACCTCACAGCAGCGAACCAATTCCTATACACTAGCTACCTTAAGACCACCTGGTGACTGAGGGAAAGATTTATAGTTTAAAACAAACTTGGTTCCCCAAAAATCATAGGAGGCTGTGTGAGTAAGTCACAGTCACCCTCATATGGTTTTATTGTGTGTACCTTCTGAGCATATGAACCTGATTTATACCATTGGTCCATATAGCTCAGTATTGTTTAGTGACAGGCAGTGGCTTTCCAGGATCTCAGGCAGAAAAAGATCTTGCTGGATATGTGTTACCTGAGATACTTTAACGTGCAAATTAGCAATTAAAAACCCATGAAAGCTCTGATACACTGTCAAGATTGGTTTGGGGTAGTGGTTAAGTGCGCGGATTCTAATCTGGGAGAACCGGGTTTGATTCCCCACTTCTCCGCTTGCACCTGGCTGGATGACCTTGGGCAAGCCATAGTTCTGATAAGAGCTGTCCTTGAAAGTTTCTGTCAGAGCTCTCTCAGCCTCACTTACCTCACAGGGTGTCTGTTGTGGGGTGGGGAGGGGAGGGGAGGGGAGGGGGAAAAACTTTGTAAGCCACTCTGAGACTCCTTTGGGTAGTAAAGGGCAGGGTATAAATACAATAATCTCCTCCTCCTCCTCCTCCTCTTCTTCCTCTTCCTCTTCTCTGCCTTCCCCAAAATGCTCCCAGTCCCACATCCCCTTCTCCTTGAACACCTTCCTTCCCATTTCCCAAGCCTCCCCTTTGTATGTTTCCCAATGGTCTCAGTTGCATATTTCTCCCCCTCCCTGTCATACATTTTCCTCTATTCTCCCCAATCCCATGCATTTTCCCATCTCTTTGGCTGACCTTTTATGGGGGGAGTGCATCATACACACATGTACAGACAACGTAAGTTACTTGGGGATTTACATATAACATTTTAATATTTTTCTGCAAACCAGGAAATTATTCCAAGTTTGCAGAAACACACACCCTATTCCAGAGTGGTCTCCCCCACAGATTTTTTTCTGAGGAGGGGGGATGTTCCCAGAAAAGCAGCCATTGGAATATGATTGAAAAACTCAGTAATGTCAAGACTTTTAAAATTCTAATATAACTTCACTCACATTTCAGCAGACTTTTTAAAAAGGTTAGCTTTTTAGTTTCAATGCTGCACCGGCATTCTAAATTTGTGTCTTATGTCCTAAGGTCCAGAAATTATGGAGAGAAGGAGCAATATGCTTGCTAGGACAGTCTATAAATTGGTACTAATTTCCTGGAAAAAACATAACACATATAAAATTATAAAAATTTATATTATTTTAATTTTATATAAAACATATAAAATTAATAAATTGCTGGTGGTAATATTAACTTCTCTCCCCTCATGACATAGGAGACAATGTGTTTACATTTTGTACAGGCAGTAATATAAAGGATTTTTATTTATTAATTTACAAAATGTATATCCTGCCTTTCTGCCCTCACAAGGGCTGCCAAGGAGGCTATTAATTTAAAATGCACAAAATAAAACATATTATTATAAAATCATTAAAATAAACCCCATCCCAAACATGCCTCATTAAAACATAAAACAATGGTTAGGAAGGAGGGATCATTGAGGGAATACCAAGCAAAACCAAAAAAGTTTTCGCCCATTGGTGGAAGACGGCAACGGAAGGGGGCAGATGAATCTCCCTGGCAAGAAAGTTTCAGGATTTTGGTGCTATGACTGGGAAGGCCATCTCCTGGTTGCCACCCACTCCCACCTAACCTCAGAAGGCAGGGGCACTGGAAGCAGGGCCTTCGAAGATGACCATAACAGCAGGGCAGCCTCATAAGCGATTAGGCAGGTTCATAAGGGATTTGCCATTTCCTCTCCACACAACAACAGACCTAAGTTTGTTGCCAGATGTACACTGGGCAGGGAGCTGTTCCTAATCCTAAATCTCTAACAGGAGGGTAGCAGGATGACAGACCTGGCTTTGTCCCATTCACACTTCATATTTCATGGGTACACTTAAAAACATCTTAGGAGAAAACATACTGATGGTGGCAAATCCTGTCTCACGTCTTTCCTCATTCTAGGATTACCAGCCCCCCCCCCGCCACTGGCGAGGAATGGAGGGGTAGGGTTGCCAGACCCAGGTGGGGAAGCTCCTGGAGATTTAAGGATGGAGCCTGGGGAGGGCAGGGACCTCAGTGGGGTACAGTGCCATAGAGCCCACCCACCAAAGCACCCATTTTCTGCAGGAGAACCAATCTCTGAAGTCTGGGGATGAGCTGTAATTCCGGGGGATCCCCAGGTCCCACCTGGAGGCTGGCGACCCTACCTCATTCTCATTATACGCAGCAGCATTTGTTTTTTCTCAGGGAGATTTTACCTTCTAAGAGGAATGCTACAAAGGAAACTCTTACCTGATGTACGATGCACGGCTGCTGCACTGGCAATGTGGGCTGCTGGACAGCTTTACAGCAGCGTGCGCTCCCCTTTGCTCACTATTAATACCTGACGGTGATCTTTGAGACGCCACTCCCTCCTCACCTCCTCCTTGACAAGTCAGTGAGATGCCAAGGGGCAATCTCTGGTAACTGACTAGTTACTCAAGCTAGTAGGGTGTTTGACTGCTTAATATGGAAAGAAAATAAACGGCATGTCAGAAGCTTGGCAGAACTGTTCGAACCAGTTGGTCATTGTTATCTGTGGATCTAAGAGCTATAGAAAGAACAAGGGAAGTTCATCAGCTGCAATAAGGGGGAAATATGAGGAATGAATGGTGCTGCTCTATGTGTGGAAGAAGGCGTAGAGCCCAACAAACAAGAAAAACTTAACAGGAACAAACTCTTCCACAAAGTCAGGGCAAGCTAGAATTGTTTGAAATGTTCCCTGGATATGTTCTTTTTATCAAATGCAGCTGCAAAGGCAGCAGTGTGCAGTTATATACTCACTTGGAGGGAGAGGAACTTTTATACCCTCCCCTCTCCAATAGCGATTCTGTTACAACAATCTCTACATAACCTTAGCAGCTCCCTCCCCCCACTGTGAGGGAAATTATATGGGGACCCGTATAGTAGTTTTTTATGTTTCTATAGCACAGCAGGCTACCCAAATGTTTTCATTCTTATGGAAAAACAGTCACAGGATCAGGGGGTCATTTTTAGTGGGAAAACCTTTGGAGAGAGAAAAAAGTAGTCCCTTTCTGCTTTCCACACAGGCCTTCTGTTAAAGACTGAAGCATTTGCAGCAAAAAGAAAACAGGTGAGGATATATCTGACTGAGTACCACATGCAGTTTGCCTCTCATTGAGAGTGGAAATACCATGCCCCAGAATGGCTGACCAAAACTCTGGTGGTGCTTTTGAGATAGAAACAAAACAAAACAGAGAGGCAACCAAAGTAAAATAATGTCCTAATGAATGACTTCATTGTCCTTCACATGCCTGGGAAAATGTGTTTTCGGGTTATGACAAAGAAACAATATGCTTAGATATAATAAACGACTATGTCTTAGAACAGCTAGTTTTATTGCTGACCAGAGGAGGGTGACCATTAACATTCCTGTATGGTGTCCAGGACTTGCTGTCAGTTGTCAGTCAGACCACTTTGGGGGGGGGGGGAACAATCAGAATGGGGAAGCCCTGCAAAGAGATAATTAAACTGTTACTATGAAGTGCTGAAAAGATTTTTAGAGGAAAATAGGAAGATGGTAGAGAAATTAGACATATTGTCTTCACTATGGAATATGTTAGACCAATACAGGTGCTCCAAAGTCTTTAGAAACTAATTAGTTGCTTGTTTACAAAATTTATACCCTGCCTTTCTGCCCTCATCAGGGCCACCAAGGGGGCTAACAGATTAAAAACACGCATAATAAAAACACATCTTCAAAACCATAAAAACCAAACAAAAACACATGATTAAAAATTAAAACCAAGATAAAATGCACATCCAATAAAATACACATACATAAAAGCAGCAATTGAACTATAGCAACAGGAGTGGATCAAATTGAAAGTAAAGGTAGTGGAAAGTTTCTGAAGGAAAACCTACCAGTTTTTACTTTTCTCTCTGTATTTTGCATGAGCACAAAATCACAAGCTTAGTTTAACACACATTAAACATTTGTACACCACCACTCCAGCGGGAAAGCAGCTTTCAATACAAAATCTAAACAAGCAAACATGACCAAAAAAATAAAAGTGGGGCTCTCTGTCAGTACACCTTCCTCCTAGCTACAAGTTAAGAGCCAAAGCTTCATACTTCTGGCCCTGATCAAGCCTAAGAAGGTTCCATGCAAGGACTTACAGCAGCTGTCTTGGTGCTCCAATTCCCTCATCATCTTAACTACTCCAAACATATCTTCTACTTCCTCTTTTTGCATTTTACCTCTCTCTTTACAGTGTAGGCAGGTCAGGGCTAGTTCCAGATTTGGGGGGCCCTGAGTAGAAAGCATCCAGGCCCTCTCATGCCCACTACCAGGTTCCTCTTCTTACCCATCCAGCCACATGCCCCCACTTACTTGTGCATCATTCTCCTGCCCACTTGCAAGTTCTCCCATTGCTTGCAGACCCAGCTGCCCCCACAGCCTGTATGCCCTTTCCCCAAAGGCAATGGAAGGAAGCCACCAGGGCTCCTTTCAGACAGCCTTTGTAATCTGGTTTAGCAGCAGGTTGCTAATGGATTCTTTGTGTCAGTTCAGACATAATCGTTTTAGCAATGTTCTAAGTTGAGTGCTATGGCACTAAACCAATATAGCACTTCAGTGTCACAGAGGCACCATTGAGATGCCCTGACTGCAGTGATGGAATACGTTGGTTTAGCGCTCTAGTGCACAACTTAGAACATGGAGGGCAAAAAGGGCGAGGAAGATCACGTGGTGAAAAAGGGTGGGAGGAAAAGCAGCGTAGTTTGAAATGGTCATAGCGCTTCAGAGACAGCTCATTAATAGGATGAAGTTTGCTGTCTCTGTATTGCTTTACTCGAAACTGGGCCAACAACAGATAGCATCCGGTTTAGAACGGTAATGTGAAAGGAGCCCAGGAGTGCTACAACTGTATGCACCACCCACATATCTTCCCCAGCAGCAGCAGCGGGCAGCATATGCAGCTTAGAGCTTGTTGACAAAACTCTAACAAGCAGACAGCGGAAGGACATCAGAGGAGATGTGTGGGTCAACAGCAGTGGGACTGGCAGCTGCCCCTTCAATTATGCTGACGCTGGCACTGATGTCAGTGCTGCATAGTCTTTTCTGGATGAGTAATTGTGTGGTATTTTCCAGACAGGGCACGAAGCCAACAGACTTCCCAGGTTGCTTGCCCCTTAAGAAGGAGCATTTGGAGGCACACTGTCTCTGATAGTGGAACTTCTGTTTAGCTGTTGTGACCATTGACAGACTAGTCCTTGATGAATTTGCCCAGTTCTCTTTTTAAAGCTATCAGAACCAGTGGCCATCACCATTCTTGCAGCAGCAAAGTGTCAACATAACAAAAGGTGCCTACACAACTTGTGCTGATTTAGTAGGAGTGGGCAGTTAGATATTAGCAACCTGTTGACATGCTCAGTATTTGGGGTATCAGATTGGGTTGGCAATATCCAAAACGATCCCCAAATCTGACATTATCACCCCCAATAACATCAGATTCAAGAATTATATGTGGGAGGCAGGAGAGGCTGGGGAGGAGGGAGCACCCATCAGTTGTTTCTCTGTGCCTTGGTCCCTTTAAGTTTTAAAGGGCCAAGAAAGACAAAAACAATGGCCCTTTAAAATTCAAAGAGACACAAATGCCAATGAACAGCTGATGGCTGGTAGACTGCCCTCTGGACTGCAGAGGCCAGATCTATTGTCAGTTATGTTCTATGAATGGTAGACTGAAAAGACTAAAGACTAGGCCAGTGATGGTGAACCTTTTAGAGACCGAGTGCCCTAACTGCGACCCAAAACCCACTTATTTATCGCAAAGTGCCCACATGGCAATTTAACCTGAATACTGAGGTTTTACTTTAGAAAAAAACAACTCATACATTAACTTAAGGTGCTTCTCAGTAAGGTGGGCCTATCCCCTTTCTGGTGCTCTACCATATTACTTTTTCTGCCTGACTTCACTGCAAATGTGTAGAGCTTATCTGTTGGCCCGTCTTAATGTTCTCCCCTCTGCTATTCTTGAGGGGAGATACAAGCAAATTCCTTTTTCAGTCACGTTCTGTGAATGTAATCGAAGAGAAATAGAAACTGTTGAGCACGTACTCTTACACTGTAAATTGTTAAATGACATTCGAGTGGAATTTATAGAAGCCCCCCTTAGGTTGGTAGCAGGCCAATCGGATAGAATCAAGGTACAATTTCTCCTTGCTTCACGAGATCCGGAGATCATTGAACTGACCGCTAAGTTTCTCCATGGTTTTATAAAACGGAAGAGTGACCCTGATCATATTAATGATTCTTAATTTATAAGTCTAAAAACT
This sequence comes from Gekko japonicus, assembly GCF_001447785.1. Taxonomy (NCBI): domain Eukaryota; kingdom Metazoa; phylum Chordata; class Lepidosauria; order Squamata; family Gekkonidae; genus Gekko; species Gekko japonicus. Next base: position 600,953 of record NW_015177037.1, on the reverse strand, counting down.
TAAGTTTAAAAGTTTAGAATGCCAATTTATTATAATTTATTTTGGATTGTATTATTGGTAAATGCTTCTAATATTGTATGCCAATAAAAGGTATTTGAATTGAATTAAGATGATCCAAACAAAGTAAGGAAAGCAATCCCAAATGCTTTCATTTACATAAAATTATTTGGCAGAGAATTCGACACTTTAATGATGGTCTGGGCCTGGCTGGGGCGATGGTACACGTGCCCACAGAGAGGGCTCTGAGTGCCACCTCTGGCACCCGTGCCATAGGTTCGCCACCACTGGACTAGACCGAGTGCCAATAGGAAAAGCCCCCTCCAAACAAAGGGGGGCTTTTCCTATGGGCAGTAGTCCAAGCCTCTAGATAGGTAGATCTGGCCTCCATAGTCCAGTGGCCAAGTCAAGTAGCCATCACTTCCAAACAGGCCCCGGGACTTACCTTGCTGCCCCAACTTGGGACAATAGCAGGTGAGCCACTAAGGTGCTGGGCAGGTTCCCCTCAATTTGAAAGGGGTCTTTTATCTATGGGTGGTAGTCCAGGTCTCTGGATTAGTAGATCTGACATCTGCACTCTGGAGACCAAGTCTACTAGCCATCAGTTCTGACTTAACTCGTTAGGCCAGCTGTCAGCTCACAGGCAACAGGCTTCTCTGTGCTTTTAGAGTGATTCTATCAGCAGACCCCACTGAGTGCCCAACACTGAGAGAATGGTGGGAGGGCCACTAAGCTGCTGGGCAGGTTCCACTCTGTTTGGAGATGTCTTTTCTTATAGGCAATAAACCAGGCCTTTGGACTTTGAAAATAATGGCTCTTTAACTTTTAGAACAGAAAATAATGAAATTACTGGCTCTTTAAAATTTAAAGGGACTCAGGAACAAACAAACGGCTGACAGGCAAAAGGGACCTTCCTTTCTCTCTCTCCCTTCCCTCTCTCCCTTTTAATTCTGTACGGGTATGGGGAAGGTCCTGACTGTTGTTTTTATTAAACATCAGCAGTATTGATCTGATATGTCTGGAATGACGACAATAGTTTTGATGTTTAAGTAAAAGACACTCATGCCGTCTCTGACTGTGATGTTTAATCCAGGCCAGTGTTTTAGTCTGCCCGAGTCTACTCCAGGACTTGATGTGGGCAGGAACAGGGAGAAAGGAAGTTGTACTCACTGTAGCTCCAGACAGAGATAGTAGTGGACCTATTAAACTGTGCTCCTGTTTGAATCCATGCTGCCTCCTTATTTTGATACTTAGCATTAAAAACGCAACACTGACTTCCCAATATGGAATGAAAACAATGATTTCTTAAGTGATTTAGTGCAAGTCACAATTTCCTTTTCCTAGTGATTTTCTGGTCTCACGTGGAGAACCAAATTTTGTTAGCCACCTGATTAATCTTCTATTTCTCTTTGTTATGATACGAAGGCCAAAACTAATTGGTTTTTGCATGTGAGGATACTTACAATGGCAAAATTTGAAGGGCCCAGGTAAATATGTTCCAGTGGCCATACTTATTGGCAGGTATGTGTGTTTACAATACAATGATGAACAAGGTGTACTTTCCCTGTGGGATTGTGGACCATGCTATTATCAGATGCATAGTTTGTGAACCCAGTGATCTCCCTTATCTCGTTTTAGAATGAGAGGTTATGGAGATCAATTAAACTTTGTGCATTCCATGAGACTGAGAATTAGAAGATTAGATGTTGGACTGGGGAGGGGTTGTGAAATACTTTGATGATGCTGAATCAAGGCTTGAGGAGGTTATTCCTTTTCTATTTAAAGATTATAAATGAGAACAATAAAACTTGGGTTACACACCCAAGACAAAGCTCCGCTGAGCATTCAGCCAAACCATGATACCATGAAGACTGTGAGTAATCGCAGGATGCACTTTTAGATAATGGTGTTCCTGAACAGGGTAATGATGTGACTCAGATACAGTTTATCCCTTAGTATTATAATGAGATGGTGGCACAAGAAGACCACTGACTTTTCATAGTGGTTTACTGCTTGATATTTTACAGGATTGCAAGCCAATCAAAAAAAGGAAATACCTCCCCCAACATTTCTCAGTCAGACACCCCACTTTCATGACTGATACATCCACTATGCAATTCAAATATATTTGCATAATTGTGCTAAATCTGTGCGCTGCATCTTTGGTTGCACAATCTGTATCCCCCCCCCCCTCCAGATTTTTAATTTCATCACAAAATGGGGAAGGAGGGTTGAGGAAGGAGGGTTGAGGTGCTGAAGTCATATACACATAATTTCATACCCAATTAATTTGGTTGCACAATCTGTATTCCCCCCCTCCAGATTTTAAATTTCATCACAAGATGAGGAAGGAGGGTTGAGGAAGGAGGGTTGAGGTGCTAAAGTCATATACACATAATTTCATACCCAACGAATTTGCTTACTCAATCAATTATGTATCATATGACAAGGGTAGATATGAACAGACTCCATTAAAAAACCCTGTCTTTGAGGTGATATGAGTTATATGCAGGTCATGTCTATAATGTTTAACATTTGGTAGTTCATCCACATGTTCAAGTAGTCAGCTGATGTTGCAGTCATCAGCTGAAGAGCATGCATGGAAATAACTGCTATTGTACAATGATAGCACAATAATACGTGGTTGCAGCCTAAATGTGTCTATTACTATTGGTTTGTCTAATGTTGCCTTTGATTTTGGGTGTGGGTGCTCAGGGCTTTGATGATGATATCAATGTTTCTTAACCACTTAGATATTTCTTTAGTGGGGAAAAATAGTTTTGTTTCTTCTCCCAAGTCCCATCACTAAAGTAATACCACTCAGCTGCTAGGACACGTCAGCATGACATGGTTCAAAGAAACCATAATTTGGGCTTGGGAGCGGAATTGCTAACAGGTCTGGCATGGAGGTCAATACCTATAAGGTCATTCTTGCACTGTGAGACAATGCGGTTTGGATTTAAGATTATTTACTTGGGGAACATCTTAGCATCTAGTCATATTCATATTGAATCTTTTCTCTTTTAGTTATACTTCTTTGAAAGTTTTCAGATAGAGGCTAGATGGCCATCTGTCAGCAATGCTGATTCTGTGAATTTAGTCAGATCAGGAGGGGGAGGGCAGGAAAGCTTGCTTTGGTGCTTAGTTCTTGTGGCCCTTCTTACATGCCCAGGGAAATGCTGATCGCCACTTTGTGGTCAGGAAGCAATTTTTCTCCAGGCCAGTTTGGCTTGAGTTCATAGAGGGTTTTTTGTCATCTTCTGGGCATTAAACAGCAGTCACTGTGTGTGTGTTGGACTAGATGACCCTGGCGGTCCCTTCTAACTCTACGATTCTATGAAATATATTTTAAAGAAGAAGAATTGATGCATCTGTGATGTTTTTATGAGTTACTATTTATTGTTTTACTATATGTTGTGAGCCGCCCTGAGCCTGCTTGTGGGGTAGGGTGGGATATAAATTGAATAAAACAAATAATAAATAAAGAAGAAGAAGAGCTGGATTTATACCCCGCCCTCCACTTGGAGTCTCAGAGCAGCTTACAATCCCCTTCCCTTCCTCTCCCCACAACAGACACCCTGTCAGGTGGGTGGGGCTGAGAGAGCTCTGAGAGAACTGTGACTGACCCAAGGTCACCCAGCTGCCTGCATGTGGAGGAGTGGGGAATCAAACCCAGTTCTCCCAATTAGAGTTCGACAGTCTTAACTACTACACCAAACAACAAGGGTGTGAGACAAAGGTACTACTCAGCCATTTTAAATGATGTTTTAAAATTCCTGGTTGGGAACTTGAAAAAAGAGGGAGAAAGTTATCCTAAACTTGAAACTTGACCATGGTGTGAACACAAGAATTATGTGTATTTAGGCAACAGGATCCACCCCTAAGAGTTTAATTAATGCACTGACCCATATGTACAACAGCTCTTCTGTCAGCAATAAAAAAAAAAACCTATGGATGACCAAAGCAGAAACTCAATCTCTTTGACTGGAACTTCACTATTCAAATGCTTTTAACATGTTGCTCTGCTAGAGATCCGTAACAGGTCTCCAGGTTGTCCCTAAAGCTCTATGATGGTAGTGAGCATGAGGACTTAGAGGCTTTCTTTGCCATGTTGTGATGAGCAGCTCTTCACATTAGAAGCTTGAGAATCCCTTTTGATCTGCTGCTTTCTAATTTTTCTGCTTGTCTGGCAAGGACTCCCTCAGACCATTTAAATGATCGTAACTGCACCTTCCCTAGCGTGTTTTTACCAAGCACTGATAGTCCAAGCTTCTGTAGGTATTAACTCACTATCCATTGATTTAACATAATATTTGGTAAAACAAGTGGTAAGTTAGAAAGTTCTAACAAGGAAGTAAAGTCTTATGGCCACAACAGGGTATGCTCTGGTTCAAGATGAGCTAAACTACATTATAAATTATGTCAATTTAATTGGTTTGCATATTTTTTCCCTTAGCTTCTGTTTCATAAAAGGAGGCATGTTTCTAAGATGGGTTGACCAATAAGGCTGCATAAAGCAATTACCTCCCTACCTCATCTTGATAGGGCCAGCCAAAGGATTTTTGTTTTGTTTTTTCCATACCTGCTGTCCAAACTACACTGTGATGGCTACTGGGTTGCTTTCTAATGGAACCATTCCTTTCCTTATCTGCTTGTATGCACATTCAAGGCTGAGTTGCCACTTGAGCAAGAGAAACACAACCCCTCTCATTAAACTATAAAATAAGCTATTATAACTTGGTGCCCTTTAAACCTTTGCCTCATACTTTCCTTTTCTTCTCTCTCCTCTGTCCCTCACTTCCCTTGTTGTACTTCTGTAGTCAGTTTATGTTTACACATCTTATTTCAAAGTAAATCAAGTTTATTGCTTTAGTTAAATCGATAGCTCTATTCAGATGGCTGGAAATAGGGGGCACAGAAAAGGTGGGGAGAGAAGTGAGACCATGGTGGCCAGGCCCACTCCCAACCTCCAAGGGTAGTGTATGCTTTATATGCAAGTTAGACGTCAATAGGCTCTCTTCATACAAACTGGGACTTTGCAGAGCTTGAACACAAGTAAATAGAAGAGGGCAATCAAGATCATCAGGAGGTTGGAGAACCTTCCCTGTTAGGAAAGGCTGAAGAGTTGTTGAGTTTAAAAAAGAGATGAGGGGGGGGGGGGGGACAACGACACATGATAGAGGTTGATAAAATTATGCATGAGGTGGAGAGAGTTGAGAATTTTTTTCTCCCTCTCCTCAATTACCAGAATTCGAGGGCATCTTTTTAAGCTGATGGGCAGTAGATTTAGGACAGACAAAAGGAAACTCTTCTGTACACAAAGAATGATTCAAATGTGGAATTTGCTGCCAGGGGATGTAGTGATGGTCACAGGAATAGACAGCTTTAAAAGGGGATGAGATAGATTCATGGAGGAGAGGTCTATCAGTGGCTACTTGCCATGGTGACCAAAGGGCACCCATGTATCCCAGTGCTGTCAGGGGAAGGCCTTGGCCTGCATGCCCTGTAGTTGGCCCTCCAAAGGAACTGGTGGCCACTGTGTGAGTCAATGTGCTGGATCAGATGGACCACTGGTCTGATCCAGCAGGGCTCTTCTTATGTTCTTAAACTGTGTGCTCAAGGCACAATCTACAAGTGATAGTTGAGGTAGGGACTAGTGCTGCAATCCCATTCTCTACATCATATAGGCTGCGGTCACACGGAACATTAGCCACGCTACAGAGACGGAAGATAGGCGGATTTTCCGGGCACGATCACACCACCACATCTGGGAAGTGTAGAGCTCCCGTGCCGAACCCAAGGCTTCCCGCCGAAGATGCGGGATAAAAAACTAGTACCTCCGAGGTAGTAGTTTCTGGAAACCGCGGGGCAAGGGCGGGCGCCTGATCGCGTTTTCGGTGGAATCCCATGGCATCCGGCGGCCACCTATGGCATCCGGCGGCCACCGTCGCGAACAGCCCCCCCCCCCAGTCTCCACAGGATGCGCACAAGCTCCCAACAAGTGCATGCGCACAAAGAGGCCACCTCCCACTGCAGCCATGCTTGCCGCCCCTGGAGGGTCGTTATGGCCACTGTCGCGCAGGCGGTTAGAGCGGCTGTGACGAGGGGGCCCACCTTCCCCTCCATTGGCTATGCCTCGGAGCTCTGTTGGGGTCCGGAAGCGTCTGTCGCCCTCTCCGGTAAGCCCACCACCCACCTTCAGATGTGCAGATACGATTGCTCAGTCATCTGTATGCACAAACTTCAGTTAAAAAAAAAAATCCATCCCGTTTGCCACGGAAGCGGCACCTACCGATTGCTGGTGTGATCGTGCCGCACCGCTTCTTTGCAGGATCCATTTGGATTGGTCCTTATACCTTGGAGAGTGGAGAAGCCAAGTGATAATAGCACCCAATGGTAATGAAACAGAAAACTAGGTCGCTGTACAGTCCAAGAGGATGCATTGTCTTGAGCTTTGTTATCAATTGCAATTCAGCAGTCTCTCTTTCTAATCTCCCTTTGAAATTCCTTTGGCTGAGTTCAGACTGGCAGTTTGGCCTGATATAGGCATGATTCAGAAACGTTTCTCAAACGGATTAAAGGGGCCGTTCACACAGGCACAGCTGTCCGGCGTTCCCCAGCCGTACTCAGCCCGTCTTGTAATGCTTCCCTCCCGAGTTTAAAAAGTACCTGGTGAAAGTGGTAGCAAACCCTGGAGAGCCCGTTCATCCCACTTCCCGGAAACGTGAACGCCGAAAGCCACAATTGCTGATGCGCATAAGCACATATCTCGAGATTACCAAAAAGAAAGCTACGCCTTACAGCTGCGCCTCTGCCAGGGGCAGGGCAACAGTGCAAACGCTCCCTTGCGCCTCCTCCCCGGTATACTCCCACATCAGTCAGTGCAGTGTGACCAGGAATACCCGGAACAAGTTGTTCCGGGTCTTTTTTGCCACGACTCCCTTGCGCGTCAAACTGTCAGTCTGAACTCAGTCCCTGTGTAGACATACTGTATCATATAATATAAAGCCAGTGTAATATACCTAGACGGTCAATGCAGATTACCATCCAGCCTCATAGAAACTTCATTCCAGCCCAGCAATTTTCTGTGTCCTCCTTATGTCTACCAGTGGCTATTATCAATGATATATTCTTAAGTGAACCTCAATGTGAAGAGAAAACTCATACCTCTGAATGCCAGACATGGGAGTACAAACAAAAGGAGAAAGCTATTCCCTTCATGCTTTGCTTGTGAACACCCAGAGACATTTACCTACATACTGCTGGAACTCATGTGCTGGTTTTGACAGATCTTTATCTGATCCTACCAGACAACCATTCTTAAGTTTTTAACAAATGTAACATTTAGGAGTAAGAACAGATGTTGAAGGAAAAAGGAAACTGCAGAAGGCTAATAGGGTCCAGTGGAGTTGAGGGGGATGAAATCTGGGGCTTATTATAAACATTTACCACTTTCTGATTAACAAAAGAAGTTTTAAACAAAATTCAAGAATTCTAAATTTCAATGGAGAACATCTGTTTGGGTACTCCAAAGTTGGGGGGAAAGTTGCTTTGCACTATCATTTTGTTAGTCTTTAAGGTGCTACTGGACTCTTGCTCTTTTCTGCTGCTACAGACAAACACGGCTATGCATCTTGATATATACCTTTTAAGATATTGTTACCAATAAAAATATTGGCATCCATTTATTTGGTCCATGTTTAATTACACAGCGTAAACAACATTCCTGCAGTTCTCATAGTCATCCACCAAGTAGAAGTCACTATTTCACATTTCAAGATTTGTAATATGGATCAATAACTTCTCTGTATACTTTCCCATTTGGCTTTCATTGACAGGGTTGCATACAGATAGCAAAAAGGGGTTCCTTCTGCTTCCTCCCCTCCACATACACCATGCTTCCAAATTATGTTTAAGGCTACATTCCAACAATTATATCGTCAAAGTGACTATTGTATTGTCTTACACGATAGCTGACTGCTGTGGATTTCTGTATCAGTCACTACAGTTATCATACAGATTGACACAAGTGGTGTCAAATACCTTATTTTTTATAAGGCACACCCCTCTTTTTTTGTAAAGCCAGTCCTAAACATCTCTCCCTTGTTCTAGAGCATTTTAATATGTCTCTGCTTTCTGCTCATAGAACAATGTTGTTCACATAGACCCCATTCCCTTGTTCCCGTTAGTTCTTGTTCTCCCACAACAGTAAACACACACACGCACAGAGAAGCCAAGTCCCATATCCATAGTGCTCAAAACAATCTAGCTCTTTTATACAGTTGGTGTAAATGATCAGCTGGGGTGATCAAATATGTGGTACTGATGAACATACTGTATCTTCGAGAAGGTTAGTTAGATTTCAAGTACTTCTCAAAGGACAGATTTATGAAATAGGATCTTGTTCAGGTTTCTTTGCTATACTCTTTCAAGGCTCAGGGTAGACTGTCTCTATAGGGTAGATAGGACCTCAAGATTCCACAAGAGAAAGTTCATTCTCTCAGCATAGTATAAACCTACCTACTGAGATTCAAAGTCAAGCAGAAGCCTGAATGCAGTTCTCCCCTCATCCCTAAATATTCTACTGAGGACTATGGTTCTAGATCTCTTTTGAGGGGATAAAACCTTGTCTGGAGGTGCCATCCCTAACCCCGGCACATACCCATTCAGTTGGAAGTGGCCCAGGGTCAGGTACAGCAAGAAGGCCCCTGCAGAGCCATCAGCCAGGCCCATCAGATCCCAGGGGTGTGGCCACAGCAGAGGAGGCATGGTAGGACTCAGACCCATATGGGGCAGGCTAAGGCAAGGAGTCCAGATACAGGGGAGAGCACCCAATGGGTGGAAAAGGGGAAAGGCGGTCCCAGCTCAACAAGCCTGAGTAAGGTTGCCAACCCTCAGGTGGTGGCTGGAGATCTCCGGCTATTACAACCAATCTCCAGGGGACAGAGATCAGTTCACCTGGACAAAATGGCCACTTTGGAAGGTCGACTCTATGGCATTATGCCCTATTGAATTCCCTCCCTACCCAAATCCCACGCTCCTTAGTAGGGTTGCCAGCTCCGGTGTTGCCCTGCAAGGCGCTTATAGTGCTCCTTTTGGACTTATGAACTCTGTAATAACTGGACTGTGCCGTAAACATGCAAAAGGGAATGGACTGTGTGGTGACCCTAAGCTGATGCCAACTGCAGACACACACCCAGCAGAGACACACACCTTCTCCTGAGATGATGTGCCAATGGTTCCTGGGGTTACCTGCCTCCTCTTAACCGCAGCGCAGCAGGAAGAGAACCAAGCTCCCTAGCCATGTGAAGCAGATTAATGCCAGTAACCATTTGCTGTTAAGTGGACACCATGCCAGGCCAGAAGACCAGAGACCCTGGAAAAGAGACTCTGTGAGCTAGTATTTTCTCTGACACGCAGGCACATCCCCCCCCCACGTAGGCAATCCAGCATGACAAAGGATCCACAGCCATGAGAGGATTAGAAGGCTGACATGTACCAGCTAAACCCATCACCTGGAGCCATCAACAACAATCTCTGGCTGCCTCAGCTATTGTTCTCAAAGGGGCCACTTGTTAAGAGTAACTAGAAGCCAGTATTGCCCAACCATGAAGCCCCCTTCCTCCTGAAACTGGTTTTTGATTAGGAAACTTCCTGGGACTCATCAAGGGACATGACAAGGGAAGTGGCCATCAAAGCCCACCCCAAGTCCCAATAGTGTATAAAAGGGCACGATCTGCCATGCTCTCTCTCTGCTCTACCTCTAAACCCACCCTGTCTCCACGACTCTTGGTTTTAGCACTGCCAGAGTTGAACACGTGTTCTGCTGGTTCAGAATACGACCCTTATTTCCCCATAGTCTCCTTTAGTTTTATATGGATCGCTTCATCTCGCCGAGGACAGGTACATATCGCCCCTCAATGATTCTCCTGCTAATGCGAATGTTACTATCCCTTTCTATCTATATTTCTTAGGACTGAATAATTGTGTGTATGATTGTGATTGTTGTTTGTATGCTTGAAAATATCCCTCAGTAAGGAATCCATTTCTTTAAAGACTTGGTTTCTGTGTTTATTTGTGGGTTACTGGAAAAGGTGGGACTTCTGTATACATAGGTTTTGCTCCCCTAAATGCCAATTGCACATTAATAATTATAATTCCCCATCTTTATTAATAACCAAAAGCAATTTGGCTAACACCTGGATGGGAAATACCAGGAGATTTTGGGATAGATCCTGAGTCGGGTGGGGTTTGGGGCACAGTGCCAGAGAGTCCAACTTCCAAAGAGGCCATTTTCTCACCTGGAGGTCAATTGTAATAGTGGGAGATCTCCAGCCACCACCTGGAGGTTGGCAACCCTAATCCTTAGGTCCCTCCCCCAAAATCTCCAGGTAGTTCCCCACTCAGAACCCTAAGCCTGAGTGGACTGAAGTCAAGGTCCTTTAGAGGAGGCCAGGGGATGGGGTGAGGTGTATCAAGACCCAGGAAGAAACCCCATTGGCACTAGCTACTGCCAGTCTCAAGAGTCTAGCCCTTGGACTGGAAGGAGAAGAAGCCCAGGGGATGTCTCTCCCTCAGGGAACCCTTCAAAGGGGGTCCAGAAAGGGACAGGGAGGAAGGGTTAGATCATCTCAGAAAGGGAGTGGATTTGAGCAGGGTAGAAAGAAAGGGGATTGGGCGGAAGCCATCCCCCCCCCCCCGCTGCCGCCTGTCTGAGGCTTGCCTGCAGGAAAGAAGGGATCCCAGAGGATGCTGCAGCCTCTGCCCTGCACTGGAGGAACTGGATAAGCCTATATAATGTTCTCCTGTGGAAAGGGCTAATCTTTTCATTTCCTCACAGCCCTTATAAAACATTCTACTATCTTTCTGTCATTGTAAAGTGATTCACTATATTAGTTTCTCTATTGTATTATAAACACACACACACACACATACAAACACATACACATGCACACACACGCGCGCACACACACACACACACAAACCAAGGCGGGTGCAACAATGTTTTTTAAATTTTATTTCCAAATCTGTCGCTTTCATGGAACAATTTTACATGGCTACGGAGAAAGCCCATGGGCCTCTCTACCCTCTGCCAACAAATCAGGTGGGAAGGGAAGAAAAATATAATGAACCAATCAATGAACCAAAAATAAAAATAAAATAAAATAAAGAAGCTCTCCAGAGCCTAGGCCACCACATGTACAATCAAGAACTGCTTTGTAGATTGGCAAACTAACGACTTCTCCCAGGAAAGAGATGGAGGGCACCCCTTTCAGGGAACATTCTAAGTCTCAAGGCAGCACTAAAGAGTGACGGCTGGTAGCAGCAACACAGCCAATGATATCAAGGCATCAGAGAGACTGACTCGTCAGCCAGTTGCTTGATACCGTTCTCCTTTTTGGCACACATCCCTAGCTAAGTGTTTGGGAGATTTGTGGATTCTTCCCTCATCACAAAGGAAGTTAACAAGGGATGTAAACCTGTCAGACAGAAGAGGCACCTCTGGGCAGGACATTTGTCTCATCCCATAAACTGGTTATTTAAAGGCTGTTCAGGTAGACTCCCCAGACTAGGAAGGTCTACACTCAAGTTCTTTAGGGAGGGTATTCGTATTCTGGAAAGTTAGGAAATACTATTGTTAACACTGAGAGGTTCTAGAAACCTCCTTATAGGCAATCTGACATAGGTATGTATGTGTTTCCTTCAGAGGTTTCCTTCATTGGTACTGAGTACTGGTTCCTTTTTCCAATCTCTCCGAAGTCCTGAGGGAAGAACTGGTGGAAATGGGCACAACCTTATATGTGACCACTGGCACTATTTTTTTTTATTTTTTTTTTAGCAAAAAAGCACTGGGTTTTTTTTGACAGAATACTCTCTTCTATTTTGAACTAAACGCACAAGAAACCAAGCCAATCTCCTGAACAAGCCATTTGGGGTTGTCATTTCAATATAAACCATCTTTAACCCCTGACCCCAGCAACCCACTAGCATTTTTGGTGATTAATAAATACCACAGACATCCATTGAATCACAGAGAGGGTGTAAAATACAAACAGTAGCCAAAGAAAGTCAGATGCCATCTTTCTAGAAATCAATGTAAGAAACAGAAATTTTGGACCCTGGCTTGGCTATAGCAATATACATATACAGACTGAAACAATAGTGTAAACAAGCTGTTTCTTGGAGCCCAATAAGTAACATTCAGGGTTGATGAGCATACAAAGGAATTTTGCATTCACCACATTTGGAATTATCTGCACTTTCACAAGGGTTATTTTAAAAAAATTGTTTTTTGCACAAAATCATGCCATGGCCAGTGCTTGCTTCTCAACTTTGTTCTCTCTTATCTTGATTTATTGTAAACAAATAAATTCTGTTTTCTTGGCCCAGTTGCCCATCTTCTGCCTGTGAGGCACTTGAATCTTTTGCCCTCACCAAGCAACAGAGGTAGATGGCCACCCTTTCTGGGCTTGGCACATAGTGGTTTTACTCCTGTTCAACACTTCATTTGTGGAAGGTGCAGGAAAAGGCAACTCTGAACAAAGGCCAAAGAGCTGCCCCCCCCCCCACCTTTGCTCAGGCCTCAAATGTGAAAGGTGAGAAGGCTTAGCAGAGCCCTTTTCTCCTCAGAGCTACACACTGTGGAATGTATTAGAGAATAATTAAAATCTTTTCTTTTCCGATCGCAACTGGACCAATGGGAAAGACTTCTGGCCTAGCAGTGGAAAGGGGACGCTGCAAGCCAGCTGCCACCCACCTTTGACAACAGGAAAAATATTTCCCAGTGTAAACATTAAGTCATTTTTGTTTAACAATTAAGCTACAGTGTTTTGTGGCAATAAGGCAGTAAATGAAGCATTGTTACTTGCTGTAAGTGATCAAGAGACGCAGATACCAGGGGAACTTGAGCGTGGAGATCTAACACGCAGCACCCCATCACTTCTAAAGTAAATAAAATTCTCTCTCAGCAGTCAGAACTGCTATGCAGGATAGGACTGGAATATACATGGGTGGGCACTTCTTAGAAAGCAACCTCATGTCAACAAATCTCTCTCATCTCGTGAAAGACTGCCTTCTCTTTGACCTGTCAGCTTTTCACATGACCGGAGATTTTAATGGAAGATAATCCTCTCAAACAAGCAATTCTTGATGAGTTTTGAAGTAGTACTGGCCTGTGAAAGACCTTATGGACATCTGAATCTAGGCCAACTGATTAGATGAGGGTATGGAGAGGAGAAGATTTCAAAATCAAATAATTGTCCTTTATGACCAAAGGCCATAGACCAGCTCTGCTAAAAACACAAACAGATGCCTGCTTCAGAGCTTTGCTTCAGAGCTGCCTGGGCTGTAGCACCCCCTTGGAGTGATAGAAATTAATACCTGGGCATTAGGGTGGGAGGAAAAGAAGGGTTGTTTAAAAAAAACAAAACACCACCCGAGACTTAAACCTGTAGGCTGCTTGATGTTGTCATAACACTATGACCTTTAGTTTTAAGTAGCACAAGTGTCAGGAGTATAGTCATTACACTAATTTCTTCTACTTCTTGCAAAAAGGGCAGAGCTAAGGTGGCTTCAATGGCAAATTATCTTTCTTTTTTTAAAACAAAACTTGGGCTGCCGATTGTTTCGATAGGGCATAACGAAATACATGGAAACACATTTGGTTAGAGTTGCCAATCTCCAGGTGGTTGTATAAATATAAAGACACTCCGTGAATGAATTACGAGCATAAGCAGAAAATTTATATTGTATACAATTCACGGAGTGTCTTTATATTTATACAGTCTCCTCCCGTGAGCTCTCCTTTCTGATATACAATCTCCAGGTGGTGGCTGGAGATCCCCCCTGGAATTAAGTCTGAACTCCAGACCACAGAGATCAGCTCCCCTGGAGAAAAATGGTTGCTTTGGAGGGTGGACTCTGTGGGCATTGTACTTTGCTGTGGCCCCTCCCACCCCCCCCAATCTCTAGGAATTTCCCAACCCAGAGCTGGCAACCATATTTTGGAATTGAACAGATTTCTATGTATGTGTGTGAGTGTCTGCACATGTACATATGGAGATCGAAAATATTTAGACTGAAGCAGACAGGAGAGTGCTTTCAATCCAGGACATCAAAAACACTGTTATTAATATACCAATAAAAAATTAATTAAAAAAGAAAGAAACACTGCGAAAAAGCAAGCAGAAGTTAAGCACAGCTTGGTCCTTTTGAAATCAGTGGGACTAAGGTGCTCAGTTAAATGCTTTTAAGTACTATTGATTTTACAAGGGACTCAGCCACAACTAATTTCCATTTCTTTGCTCCCAGAGAGTGGGCAGTGGGTGGATGCACACAAACTGTTCAATGAAAGGAGTGAATGGAGAATCTGCCCCCTTGCTTAACTGGACTATAGACCATAGTCCATATTCCATTGTTTTGTACACACACATCTTGCAGAGGTGCAAGTGTTTGTTTCTTGGAAACTGCTTCTGGTAGAATAACGGCAGGAAGCCCTGGACACTGGTTAAGGAGCTGCTGGTGATAGGGGTAGTATATCAGACATCTCTGGGAAATAAGGATGGGATGCCAGGACGGGACAAGCACCAGACTGACAGTGGCATTTCCTGAATCACCTTTAACAGATGTAGATTACATCACTGGTAAAGTAAAGGTAAAGGTTCCCTTGCTCGAAAGCCAGTCGAGTCCGACTCTAGGGTTGCGGTGCTCATCTCCGTTTCAAAGCCCAAGAGCCAGCGCTGTCTGAAGACGATTCCGTGGTCATGTGGCCAGCGTGACTAAACACCAAGGTGCACGGAAGGCTGTTACCTTTCTACCGAAGTGGTACCTATTTATCTACTTGCAATTTCTTGCTTTCGAACTGCTAGGTTGGCAGGAGCTGGAACTAGAGACGGGAGCTCACTCCGTCATGTGGCACACTCGGGTCTCGAACTGCTGAACTACTGACCTTCCACAGCCGGCAGCCCAGCGTCTTAACCACTTGAGCCACCTGCAGCTCCTAACTTCACTGGTACAAAACCACAAACATGTTAAACAATGCTATACTGATTGGGAGCAGGAGTAGGGTGGGAGGATCCTTTAAAAACAACACTGGATTACATTCTAGCATGTTAGGTTTTTGTGGGTAGACAAAACACAGAGTTCTAAATCTGGAATTTCTTTTCAAACATTTCTGAAGGGGGCAGTCAAAACAGCAAGCTAAGGAGAATTGTTGATTCTCTCATTGCCCTTGAAGTTTTAGTTAGTGGCCTCTCCCCCCCCCCCCCCCCCCCCCCGGGCCATAAACTCTTGAGTCTTTTGCAACACTGAGGTTTTCAGAAGAGGGATACAACCACTGGGGAAGCTTTATCTGTTGAATTTCTACTTATCATGCACCCACTGTGGTGTAGTGGTAAGAGTGTTAGCTTAAGACCTGGAAAACCTCAAGGTATAATTTCCCACTTTGCTACAAATCTCATTGGGTGACCTTGGTCAGTCATTCTAGCTAAGCCTAAACTATCCTCCCAGGCTGTTATGAATATAAAATGGAGAAGGGTGAATGATGTCGCCATCTTGAGCTACTAGAGGAAGTGTAGGTAAAAATGTACTGGATAGATATACCCACTCAAGATAACAGCCCTGCCAAGAAAAAGCTGATAATTCTAGTTGAGACCGTATTGTATTATAGACATTGTACACCCAAATATCCCTACCAGCCTCCACACAAGATAATCAAAATAGCCTAGAATAAAGCATAGTGCTAGCTTCCAGGTCAAGAAGGAGGACAATTAACCCTCCCTCCACCCAAAAAGGAAGGGAAATAGATCTCCCATGAGATGTGCAGTAGAGCCTATAGCCAAGGCTCATCTAAATGCAAGTATATGAAAATATATGGTTGCCCCAGTCCCCAGGTCCTGGAGAGGGTTCCCCCAGTTTTCAGGGCTTCTGTCCACCGCCAGCCAGCTGGCCAGCAGGGGAAACCCTGCTCCCAAACAGCCACATCCCCTTGTGACATCCACAACATGATGACGTCACCTGGAAGTGATGTTGGTGACATCATGGGGGATGCTCTGGTTTGAGGGCAAAACTCTATGGTAAATTTGCCTTTAAACCAGAGCATCACTGCGTGATGTCGCCAGTGCAATGATGTAACTTCTGGGTGGCATCATTGCATCGAGAATGTCACGCAACATCCCTCCTCCAGGAACACCCCTTCCAAATCCCACCGCTGGTGACAAGGTAGGACCTGGCAACCCTATGAAGATAGGAGCTTGTTTTAGCAGAAACCTTCACATCTTAGTACAGCCTAAAGTAACAGAAGCCTTCCTAAAATGCAGTGAATACAGAACTTAAGAGGAGTAGATAGGCATGTGTGTTCATCATAGGGTTGCCAACTTCAGGTTGGAAAATCCCTGGAGATTTGAGGGTAGAGTTTAGGGAGGATGGGGAGGGGCCTCAGCAGGATATAATGCCATAGAGTTCATCCTCCAAAACAGCCATTTTCTGCAAGGGAATTATCTCTGTCATCTGGAGATCAGCTATAATTCTGGGGATTTCCTGGCCCAGCCTGGAGGTTAGCAACCCAAGTTCATCAGAATAGGCAACTAGGCAAGGCCCTAAAATTGCAATAATAAGGTGTGCTCACACAAGGAAACATTCATAGAGCCACAGCAAGTGCTCAGGCCAAATCCAGATTAACGGCTGGCACCAAAATTTGTTTTCCAGCCCCTAACCTGATGCTGGTGTAAACAATGTGGAAAAAGGCAGTTCTGAATTGCTTTGTATCGGGGTTCTGAATTGATTGAAGGCCATCAAATGATTGACTTGTAATTGCATTCTAACCTTTCAGAACTTGTCAATGCAGGCATGGCTTTGGTCTAGGACAGAAAGGGGATCCTGTCAAAGCAAATGAGATTTCAGGTTCTGGGGGTCAGAGTTAGCGGATGGTGTGTGTGTGTACACAGGCATGAAAGAGAAAGAGGGGGGGAGGGAGGGAGGGAGGGGGAGAGAGATCCTGCCCCGACTCCCAGCAAGCTGTCTGCCACATTACTGCCATCATGAGAACATGTGAGAGGCACCCAACAGGACACCACCCAGAGGACTGGCTGAAGAGAACCCTCAAGGGATCGGTCGCCCCGTTCTTCCTCCCCAGGCTCTTCGTGGAGCCCTGCTGGGGTGAAGCCTGCATAGCATCATGCCACAGTTCAGACATATCACTGTCAAGACAAATGAGATCAGCATTACAGCAACAGGAACAGAAGAACCGTAAAAATAACCATAGAAATTTCTCTTCTCTCTGATTACAAAGATACAAAAATGTATAAAAACCCTTCCCTGCCCCTCCCCATTGCAGCCACCCCACCCTTTCACGTTTGCACAGAGTACAGAAATGTTTTGGAAAGGAAGGTCTCCGTTGGTCTGCTTCCAGTATGTAACGGACGGTGTTAGCTCATGGTGTGGTTGCTTCCTCCTCTTCCATTCAGGGTGTCCCTCTGAGCAGGGAGGGTGACCAGTATGGCACAGAGGTACCCGAGACACCTTTCTTCCATAGCCAGGGGTCTGTGCATTTTGCCTGGCTCTCACCCCACGAGTTCTCCACCACTGAGTGCTGGGGGAGGTCGTGGTTGATTCGGGCTTCCGAATCAGCCGCAGTTCTTTCCTTGACGGTGCCTGAAGGATCCCAAACCTCTGCTGGAAGAGTCTGGCCTGGCAGTCATTCCTTCTTCTTCCTTTGCACTCTCAGGAGACAGCCCCTCAGGAATGACCTTCACTTCTTGTTACTCTTCTCAAGAGAGAAATAAAAATAATAGTTAAGAAACTCCCTGTCAGCCTTTCCATTTCCCAGAATCTTTAAAACATAAACTCTGCATGCAGGCTCAGTTGTATATTAGCCAGTTTATGGAAATGTGTCTAAACTTCATGTCATTCTGATTACTGTTTTGGGGTATATGCCCCCACCATCCATATTATTGGTTATTAATTTTTTTTTTGTTTAATGTTAGAGGAACTGTACAGAAATAACTGGGATTGAATGAGAGACTGCAGTCCTATCTTCACTTATTTTGGAATGTGCACTTCCTATTGAAATTCGTGGAACTTCTTGGGAAACATGCATATTATTGGGCTTCAAGAACCATGAAAACAAGCATTGAAGGGATGAAACAGATGCCCATTCCCGAGTATTCCAAAGGCGTTGCTCTCGCATTTCCAGATGCTTTGAGGGTTAGGGACTTTTCAGAGATAGGACTCTCAGGAGGCCAGTTCTGTACCCTGAGATACCACACACACAGAATACAAACTGCCAAGGCAACAGATTTGTGTCTTGACAGCGGGAGAAAAATTAAACGTTATTAAGGGATGATTAAGTGACTTAGACAAGGTTCAATCCATAAAGCAAAATATCCCCCAAGAAAGTGATGTTTCAGGGATCGCATCTCCAAGTATGTCCCAGTTCCTTGTTTACTTTATAGGACTGCATGCTCAAAAGACGGAGCACTCACCAATGCTCCCTCTAAGCTGTGGAGTCTTGTGTGCAAAAATTCTACTTTGAGAGCTACTGGCATTAAAGTTGTGAGTGAGCGATTTGGCTACTGCATAAATTAGTTTTCTCTGGAGCCATCCTTCCTGAGCTAAGCCAAAAATGTGTGAGCTGGAGGCTAAAAAACTGTGAGCTAGCTCACACTAACTCAGCTTAGAGGGAACACTGGCATTCACCCTCTATTTCCTTCCACTCACCAGAATGTATGCTGGTGGAGCCAGTCATTTGAATCCCATACCATACGTCCTATAAGACTGATTGTATTTCCGTTACCTGATGCTGAGCTAAACCACTGTCTTGGGCATAGTCATAACACAGACTTAAACTAGTTTAACAGTCACTCTCCTTTCCCAGGGAACCTTGACAAGTAAAGGTGGGGGTGAGGAATCTGTAACAAAGAATTTCCAGCAACTCACTGACCATAACTGTCGGTATGCCTGCTGTAACTTCCACCTGAGTTTTTGGGGGAGGGGAAGCCATGACATGCGAAACAGGTATAAAAGCGATATGTGTTTGCAGGGTACCCAGGGCCTTAGACCATATTGGGTGGTGGTGAGCATAAACCAACTGCCAACCATATCCAAATGCAGAATGATCTGCGATCTCGGAGAAATCACAGCTTTCCGGAAACGTTTCTTACTTTTGTAACCACCTCCATCTCATGAATGAAAGTGTTCCTGAAACTCAACTTGTTTCTTTTTCATGAAGAGGGTCACATTTTTTAAAACACACACACACACACGTTGTATGTTGATAAAAAGTAAAACAAAATTAAGTTTAAAAACCCCCCACACACACACACAACTCGGGAGGTCACAGCCTGGATTGAGAAACAGGCAGAAAAAGCCACTTACTCTGAGTCTGGTGACAGCTCGGAAATACTGTGAGATGTGGCAGATCGAGGTGGTGAAGGGCACAGCATGGATGGTGTAGAGGACGTCTGTGCCGCAGAAGGTGTGGGTGTGGTCTGTGGGCCTGAGGGGGTACTGGATGATTGCACAGAGGACAAGACAGAGGAGTTAAAAGAAGCCAGAATAGAAGAAAGGATGTCTAATTGCTCTGTGGATGGGTGACGGCTGGGAATTGCTTCAAGATTTTCTCTAGAAGGAAGCCCTCTGGAGAGGAGTTCGAGATTTTCTCTAGAAGGCTGCTGTCTAGAAAGGCCCTCTAGGTCTTCCCGAGAAGCCTGCCTGCCAGGCACTGTGTCCAGATGCTCTCTGGAATTAGATCTTCTGGATAAGACGTCTAGCTGATCTCTTGATATTTGTCTAGCTGACGCTAGTTGGTCCCTTGAAGGCTGCCTTCTAGATAGCAAATCCAGCTGTTCTCGAGAAGTGTCTCGACTTGGCAAAGTGTCCATACGATCTCTTAATGCTTGCCTATTGGGCATGGTGTTCACCCATTCTCTAGAGATCTCTCTTACTGCCCCACCACACTCTAGCCGTTCCCGTGACCCAAACCTACAGGGCAAAGTATTGAGATGGTCTCTAGATCCCTGCCTCCTAGGCAGAGTGTTTCCATGAATTCTTTGATCATGTCCAGTAGCTACTTCACCTAGGTTTTCTCTAGACCCATGCCTACTGGGTATGCTTGCCAGGTGCTCCCTAGACCCATGCTGGCTGAGGATCGTGTCCAGATGCTCCCTTGACCCAGGCCTGTTCAGAATAGTGTCCAGTTGTTCCCGAGACCCATGCCTGCTGGCTTCCAGGCACTCGCCAGAATTATTCCGGCTCAGCTGTTCCCTGGACATCTGCCTTCTCATCAGCATGTCAAGTTGTTCCCGTGAAGAATAACGGCTTGCTGGCTGAGAGAGGCTGCCTGTGCCAGAATAAATCCTGCCATAAGAAGCCGCAGGAACAGCCCTGTGACCCAGGGTGGATGTTTTGTACCAGGAAAGCTCATTGGTCATTCTGCCCACGGATGACAGGCCTTGCAGAGCTGGAGGGTACTGGAGGCGATTCTTCAGGATGCCTATACAACATTTGGGGGGTGGAGAGCAGGAAATAAGAAGAATTAGTCACTCTCCCATTGGATTATTTGCATTTACAAATTGCATTCATTTGCATATCTGTTTGTTTGTAATTCAATGAAATAATATTGCTTCAGGGAAACCTGTAGCTGTTGCATACTGCCAAGCCATGAGGGGTAGCAATAGCAAACCTACAGCCTACTGCCATGTTAGTACCGTCATGGTTAATTTCTAAAAGGAGGTGTGTCAAAGCTCCATGTTGTGAGAATATTTTGAATAAGTTGGCTTCGAAACTTTTATATAGACAACTTTATAGAGTAATCATAGTATTTTATTTCTGTAACTTCCCAAGTAGCAAGCAGCAGTGAACCAAGCTCCCAATATGCTTTGCAAACCCTTTGTCTTAAGAGATACCTTTTCCCTGTCACATACAGAAACCAGCATTTTCATTCACCTGCATTGTTCATGAATCTAAAGAATTTGAAAACATTTAGAAATAAATGATGGGTATGCACCTGCCACTAAGCCAAGGAAGCCAGAATATTTGCAATACTAAAGGTTTGCCTACATGCAGAAACACACACACACACACCACCTCCATTCAGGAGGCAACGTCAGGCTGACTATCTTGTCCCAAGAATGCAAAGGACATCCTGAAACTAAAACATCCGTGTGTTTGTCAAACAGAAAGTGAGGTGTTATCTTGTGTTGTTTTGTGAACATTTTCTGGTAACCTCATTGCCCCTGGAATGTGGAAACATCTCCTATGCCATAATGGCCCACATTATCTAAGCAGTTATGTCAATTGATGTAATTTATTATTTCAATAGCCCTACCAAAACGTATGTGATCAATATTGTATAAAAGAAGGCAAGCAGCTCCATTTCAACACTGACTCTTGGAGATCCAGGGGAAATGTTGTCCCTCTTTGGGTCTCTTTGGGCCAGCCCAGGAGCTTCCATGCATGGGGGGGCTTATCTTTGTTCTGTATATTTAACCACTGAGTATCTCTCTTTAGAAAGTAAGTATTTTGCTTTGTATCTTATTTAAGTTGTGGACGAACGCCCAGCATCTGGCTGGCTGGTCTTCTTGTCTTTTATCCTTGATAACCTTTTAATAAAGGAAGTTTTGTTGTTTAAGTTACCTTGTGTTGCATTCCAGCGAACTGTTAACATTTATATCCTCACCTTGACATGGTTTCTCTACCCATGGATGAAGGCATTCTGCCCATGCTTAGAGACACCTTCTATTTTCCCCCCTCGTATTCCAAGACTGAGATAGGCATTGAAAGCAGTTTCTGCAGCTAAAGTGAGTGAGCCCTTTTTCAAGGGCTAGTCCTTCAGAAGTCGGGTTGCCAGCTCCAGGTTGGGAAATTCCAGGAGGTTTTGGTGGTAGAGCCTGGGGAGGGAAGGGACCTCACTGGGGTACAATGCCCTCCAAAGCAGACATTTTCTCCAGGGGTACTGATCTCTGTAGACTGGAGATTAGTTATAATCCTAGGAGATCTCTAGCCACCACCTGGAGTTTGGCAACCCTATCCAGAAGACTCATTAATGAGTCAGGTCTTCAATCTTTCCAATTAGAAGATTGCAGGCAACAGAGCTTATATTGCTCAGAGCATAGTAGATGAACTGACAACTAGAAAATAACCCATTATTTACATTCTTGTTGACTACAAACTGGGTTGTAAGTCTCTTCTTTTCTCTACAACAGGGGTGTCAAACTCATTTGTTATGAGGGCAGGATCTGACATAAATGAGACCTTGTTGGGTTGGGTCACGTGTGTTATAAAATGTAATGCCAGGTAGCGAAGATATAAACTTTATAAAGGACACAAACACAAAGGGTATTTTTACTTAAAATAAAAACATGCTTAAAACATTAGCACTCTTGCAATATTTTGTTTGTTTAACCGTGTCTGATAACTGACACCTCTTGCTCTGAATTTTTGCATCTAAATGTCTGTGCTGTTGCAATCTTGAGTATGCTGTTCAGGTGTGTATCTGTAAGCCGCAAACCTACGATGATGCAGCAGCAGCAGAACTGGAAGAAGAAGCAGAAGACAGCCAGTTCCACTGTGGGCCTGATAGAAGCCCTCCGGGGGCCTCATCTGGCCCCCGGGCCACATGTTTGACACCCCTGCTCTACAAATTTCTAGGCTCTTAGATGCTAGATAGACCTATGGTCAGTCTCAGAATAAGGCAGACTCATAGAAAGCTATTTACTGATTTAGATATTTATACCCTGCTTCCCCACCACCATGGGGACCCAAAGCTCCTTATAGCATCATTCTCCTCTCCTCCATTTTATCCTCACAAAACCCCTGTGAGGTAGGCTAGGCTAAAAGAGAGTGACTAGCTCAGTGTCATCCAGTGAGCTTCCATGATGATGTGGGGATTTGATCCCATGTCTCCCAGATCCTGGTCTAATAGTCTAACCACTTCACCATACTGTCTGTGTTGCACACACTAGCAGTCATAAATCTGATCCCACTAACTTGCTGCTTATTTACCATGTGAGAATCTGAGAGCGCAAGAAGACGTACATACCCACAATGCAACATCAACAATATCAGGCCATGACAGAGTACCCTTAGGGTGAGATTTGGCCCCAGAGTTTTAGGGTCCCTGCCTGGGGTGGAATGGCTCCCACAGGTTTTGCTGTCCACACCGCAGTTGTAATGGGTTTATTATTTTCCGCTTCCCCCACTGGAGCAGCATGCAGGAACAACCTAGTATTGCGTCTGCTCTGCAGCATCACTGCCCTGCAGTTGCTCTGCCTCACCAGTGGGAGTGCTGTGACTCCAGCCCTGGTTGGAGAGACTCAATGGCAGCAAGGCCATGATAGGTAAGGCTGAAGCCGTTTTAGAAGACTGAAGCCAGATAACCCCTTAGGCAAGCTAATTTCAGTTAAGTACAGCCAAGCTAAATTCAGTTAAGGTGCAAAACAGGATATGATGAAGTGGGTAAGGGGACACAGATGTCCCAGAACATGGCTGATTAAGCCAAAGTGGTTGTTTTTAGGAACAGAGGAGTAGCTAGTTTTGCAAAGCTCAAGAGACATCTGGACATTCTAAATAAAGGTAAAAGAAATATATGCTTGGCAAATGTACTTATATGGACATAAAGGAAATTTAAACTGTGTGACCATAAGATATCTGCGCATGTCTCAGACTTGATTATCACACTGTATAAAAAGTTATTGCTGATGCCTTACTAATGGCTTCCTTGGAGTTTTGCTACCAAGATCCTCTTTATTGTAATAAAGTGATTTCTGCTTCTGGAATCTCACTGGTTGTGTTCTTCATTGGGCATTGGCACACTAGGCAATAGGCCCCATTTGGATAACAGCCTGGTAAACCGATTCTGCCAGCTTCTAGCAACACAGGCACATGTTCCATCCATGTCTGTAGGCCCATGTCTGACTCAGGCACAGAAGCTAACGTGGGCTGCAAAAGGGACACAATAGCTCCCTGAAAGGATAAGGTTTGTTGCTTTATTTGTGTACTAAATGTATTGTGAAAGTATTTAGTTATATCAATCTATATAGGAAAGTACTTCCTTCTTCACACTGCATAATACAATAAAGCTTTATAGTGAAGGAGACTTTGCGCCTCTGGGTTTTTATAAATTTTTTGACATTTGCACAATGTCTGGCACTACTTAACCAAAAAGTGGGTACCATAAAAGCAAACTGAGGAAAGATGCAGCGAAAGATGGAGGAAAGGGAAAATTGGTTATATAGTTAAATAAGGTTGCAAATGCACAGTAATATATTTGTTCTATACAGTCACAAAGCATGGGTGATAGGAAGGGCAATCATATGAATTCCCACAGGGCCCCGAAGCCCCCCAGTAGGAGGGAGTTACCGAGTGAAATATATGGCTGAGTAGGATTTGAGTTCAGGATTCCACCCATCGGAGTCTGATAGACCTTCCACCATACCCCTTCTCCCAGTTCTGTTTTGGTCTCCTCACCTTTCCTCTGTCGTTGGGTCTGGGTGAGGGAGTTCTCATCTCCACTGGTTAAGGCCAGGTCCGGCTGGTTATTGTTGGCAGCATCTTTGTTGACATCAAATCCAAGTTTCCTCTCTGAGCCCCACTTCTGGAGGGAGCAGGGGTGAACTTCACATTCACCCAGTGCTGGCCAATAAGACATCAGGTCATTGCCATCTACATCTAAGGGAAGGAGATTGGACAATGTCAGATACAGGATGAATCAAATTCATTTAACCTACTACTGCAAGGTTTACCATGACATCTGATTACTGTCTACAAACAGTTCACCCTTTTTAATGGGTGGTGTAAAGTTACTGGCAATTCAGTACATTACTGGGCTCTGTTGGTATACTACTCTAGCACATAAAGTGTACTGTAAAGCCAATAGCAAGTGCACATTGCCTGGACCACACCTGTACTGAAGGCAGTATATTGGTTACTAGTTGACCCACCTGGCAGTTTGCAAGGAATCCCAGTACTCCTACATGAGTTGGAAAAGATCATGCACATCTGTAGAAACTAAAAACAGCCATTGACCGATTAAATTAATTTGCATGCCCAGTGATTTTTTCCCTTCTTTGCGATCAAATGGAAAATTCCCAATCAAAAGGAGCTGCCCTATTTATCTAAATTGGCAGCTTAGCAAACATATTTTTTGAAAAAAATCTCTGTTCTTAGTTTTGCAAACCATTTTTGCATGCCATTTTGTACTTGAGATGCTTCTTTTGTTTTTGTAACAGGCTTGAAGGTTTATCCACAGGGTTGTCATAGAGATGCATAGACCACTGTTTGCTCTTGCCTGTCCCAATGCAGGCACCTCCGGTAATCAGCATGTTCTTAGTCCATATTCTTATAGCCAGGGCTTTTTTTGTAGAAAAAGCCCAGCAGGAACTCATTAGCATAATAGGCCACACCCAACAGCAGAAACTCATTAACCTATTAGGCCACACCCCTGACAGCACAGCTCAATAGCATATTAGGCCACACCCCCATGTTACCAGAAGTGTGGTTATCCAGCCACACCCACATTTTGCTTCTTATTCTGTTTACTTTGTTTGTTGTCAAAACCCTTGGGCTTTTTTTGTAGCAGGAACTTCTTTGCATGTTAGGCCACACACCCCTAATGTAGCCAATCCTAATGAGTTTCTGCTGTTGGGTGTGGCCTATTATGCTAATGAGTTCCTGCTGGGCGTGGCCAACTCAGGAGCCAGCCGGAATTCCGTTCCTGTGCGTTCCTGCCCCAAAATAGCCCTGCTTATAGCTGCTCTACTAGTATTTACCTTTGGGTGTGGTGTTGGAAGGGTTGGTGAGAAGCCTCTCGCTGTGTGCTGCCCTTTTGAACTGGCGCTGGAACCTGCCCCGGAGATGCACGTTCTCCTCACTCTCTGACGATGGGATGGAGAGGCTGCGTTCTTCATCGAGAGAGAGGTCACTGTCTGAGTCAGAATCTTGATCTGTGCAAGATAAGCAAAGTTCTAAAGAGGTGAGGAATCGGGGAGAAACTCTTACATTTAGGGATTTGATCGCTCATAGCTCCCAGTATATAATTTCCCTCACATGAACAACCTGTGAGGTAAAAAAAAAACACCTCACAAAACAGAAACAATGGATTAGTTTATACGATCACCTGTTTAAAATATTGAAAGCAGACATCCCTAAACAGGTCACCCATCACAGATGGTTCCAGCCAACCAGCCTAATCCCATCATTTTCTCAGAAAGCCCAGCCGTGTTATTTGGTTTAGGAAGACACTGCTGTATAATGCTGGGTACCACCTCCATTTCTGGAAGAATCTGAGTGTGCTCAGTTGTCAGAATGCTTGTGTTGCACGATTGGCAAGCACTTGGTAACATATAAACATGCAGCAAGATACCCAACAGAATCTAGAAGGCTACTATTTTTTTGAATCTGCAACTTGGCTTTTGACCTTACCTGGCCCTGCATCTCGGTGAAACATAGCTACATCAAGGTCTGTGGGGCCGGCATGATTGAGCAAGTTATGATCCAGGGCTGAGCCTTGATGTGCCATCATGTTCTCTCTGCAACAACAGAGAAATATCAAGTGTGCATCCTTTTCACTGAGAAAGAGACCATATACCAGTGGTGAAGCACACGCTCCCAGCCTTAGTCTCTTGTGTTTTCTGTTGCAGTATCTGAACACCAGAGCTGGAATCTACCCAAGACCCGAGAGAGCTGCTGCCAGTTAGTTAGACAGTGTTAAGTTGAATGGATTGTTGTCTCCCTCAATAGGACATTGCTTGTAGAATCTGTGATGCATATTACTTTTGTATTAAGAAGAAGAGAAGAGAAGAAGAGATTGGATTTATACCCCGCCCTTCACTACCCAAAGGTGTCTCAGAGCGGCTTACAAACTCCTTTCCCTTCCCAATTTCAGTTATAAAAATGAATGTCCTACCACGTTTGATGTTCCTGTTCCAAACAATACCAATACTTAGTAAGACAGATTTGCTGCAAAGGTGGCAACAAGAACTATCAAAGTTTGTTTGGGCAGGCAAGAAACCGAGAATTAAGATGAAAATACTTTGTGATGCCAAGGACAGAGGTGGACTACAGCTACCAAATCTCAGATTATATTATGAAGCGGTTTGTATGACCTGGTTGAAGCAATGGGTGAAATTAGAAAATGATAAGCTATTGGGGTTAGAAGGTCATGATTGTAGATTTGGTTGGCATGCATATTTATGGTATGACAAAACAAAAATGGATAGCTTTTTTAAGCATCATGTGGTAAGAAAAGCATTATTTGTGGTATGGATGAGATATAAAAAATATTTTGGTGATGTAAGGCCACTTTGGATTGTACCAGTGGAAGTGTTAACATCTTACTCAAGACGTAGAGACAAAGATTGGTTGCTGTATAAAGACATAATAAAAAAAGAGGGAACAGAATGGGTAATGAAAAAGCAGAATGAAATTGAATATGAATATGAATGGTTGAAATACATGCAGATCTCTGACCTTTTTAGGTCAGACAAAAGAAATTATGGTTTTAGAGAGGAAAAAAATGAAATGGAAAAGGTATGGGAGAGTGGAGGGGGAAAAGATATCTCTAAAATGTATAAAGTGTTGTTAAAATGGTATACAGAAGATGAGACTGTGAAAGAGCAAATGTTAAAATGGGCAATAAATATGAACAAGGAAATTGACATAGAAACCTGGGAATATTTGTGGAAAAATGCTATTAAGATATCACCCTGTACCAATGTTAGAGAGAATTGTTATAAAATGATGTATAGGTGGTATATGACCCCAAAGAAAATTGCAAATATGAACCAGAATATGTCAAATAAATGTTGGAAATGTAAAAAACATGAGGGCTCATTTTACCATATGTGGTGGACTTGTGAAAAAGCCACACTCTTTTGGACAAAAGTCCACAGAGAAATGCAAAAAATACTTAAGTGCTCTTTCAAGAAAGCGCCTGAAATTCTGCTTTTGGGACTAAAAATGGAAGAAGTTAACTCGACTAAAAGGACTTTATTCTGGTACCTTATTACAACAGCGAGGATGATTTATGCACAATTTTGGAAGACTGAGAAAGTACCAGAAATCGAAGACTGGATACAAAAAGTTCTGTTCATGGCAGAAATGGATAAAATTACAAAGAAGTTGAATAATCAAGAAGACAACGTGTTTTTTCAAGAATGGAATGACTTTAAAATATATCTGGAAAAGAACTGGGATGTAAAACAAAACTTAATATGTTTAGATCAATATTAAGTCAAATGATGTTATCTTGAGGTTGTATGATAACAAATGATGTGTTAATGATATAAAGAAATTTGTAAGAAGGGAGTGAAGCATTGCGGGAAGCCATTGGAGGGAGGAGAGGAAGGGAATGGGGTAAACAATGGACTGAATGATTTAATTTTATATGTTATGTTCCTAAGAAAATAATAAAAATTTGTTTACCAAAAAAAAAAACAAACTCCTTTCCCTTCCCCTCCCCACAACAGACACCCTGTGAGGTAGGCGGGGCTGAGAGAGCTCTGGACAGAAACTGCTGTTTCTCAAGAACAGCTCTGACAGAACTATGGCTTGCCCAAGGTCATCTAGCAGCTGCAAGTGGAGGAGTGGGGAATCAAACCTGCTTCTCCCAGATTAGAGTCTTAGCGACTATACCAAACATAATCAACATCAGTCATACATACAGAGAAATCAATGGTACAGGAATAGAACGCAAAGTAAGTTTACGTGGTGGCCTGGTCCATAGACTCCTACTATGGTAGAGTTACCATTATCTATAGCCTTGGTCTGTTGTTCTGGTATGGTCTGTCCAGTGCATCATATCATAGAGAGTGATATGATGTCCCATAAGGGGACATGCAGGACACTCTTGTGTGTCTACGGGATCAGATTGGTAGGGTTCTGTGGTCTCTTCCAAAATAAATTACTAAAAGAAGTGTAGGTTTTTATATCCCCATTTTTCTCTACCCTAAGGAGTCTCAAAGTGACTTACAATCACCTTTCCTTCCTCTCCCAACAACAGGCACCTTGTGAGGTAGGTGAGGCTGAGAGAGTTCTGAGAGAACTGTGACTGGCCCAAGGTCACTCAACAGGCTTCCTGTAGTGGAGTGGGAATCCCCAGTTCTACAGTTTATAGTCCGCTGCTCTTAACCACTACACCGTGCTGTCTTTTTGTAAGAGAAGCCTCTAATCCACCCACTCCAGTGGCTGTAATCAAGATCATGAGGTCCCAGTGGAACTGTGGATGAGTACCCAGGAGAAACAAAACAGAGGGAACTGCGATGGGTAATAATGGAGGAAATATCAGCAACGACAATCAATGAGCTCCATGCTCACAAGCTGAAGAACCACAGTTAATACCAGGGGGCTCTTGGGTCTCCAGAAGAAGGAATATCCTTCTTTCCCCTACTTTTCCCTAG
>NW_015177037.1:531989-571525 GCF_001447785.1 Gekko japonicus | reverse complement strand
CCTGAGGTAGCCTCGCTGGCTGGAATGGGTGCGGGCTGAGCGCACGCTGCTGACAGATGAGATGGTGGAAGCTCCCAGGGTGATACGGATGAGACCACTCTCCTCAAACAGAGCTGTGTTGTTGTAGGCATTAGGGCCCTGTGACCGAAGAGCAAAAACATACAGTCACCTTTTTAAAGAAGATGTTTGGAGAATCTTCCGCATACTAAGAGAGCTCTTCCCTAAAAAAGCACTGAGGCCAATATGAAGAACACACTTAAGAATACACATATTATTGGTATAGCAAGATAGCAAGATGCAAAGGAAGATGGGGCACCTGTTTTTTTTATTGATTGCTTCTGTAGAAGAGGGAACTTTAGCAAGAGTGGCTTGTCATATAGGACTGAGGGGTTACTTATAGTTCATTCATCCTCTGTCATCTGAGTGGCTAGAATCTCTTCCTGTCCATAAATATTAAGAAGTACTGGCCATTTTTTCCTTTCCTTTGCAAGTCTCTGACCAGCTTTCTGGATCCCAAAGCTGAGTACTTGTACAGACACTCTATGAACTCAGGTATACAAAATGAAACTGACTCTAAGCATGCATTCTTCATAAAGCTCTTTCTCATTGGTCGCTGAGACACAGTAACGCTCAAGGGCAATGAAACTTCATTGGCAGGACAAGGCTACGCAAACGTGGCTGAAGCATAAGAGAGGGCAACTCCTAGGAAGCACTGATGGCCCACTTGGGAAAAGTTAAAGGATCCATGCTGGATCGGACCACCTGTGATGTGATCCATCTAACATAGCATTGTGCTTCACATAATAGCCAGCCCAATGCCCCTTGAAGGCCTACAAACAGGGCATGGAGGCCAAACCCTTCCCATTATTTCCCCCCCTCTAGTATTCAGAGGGCTACCTCTGGGGGTTCCATTTAGTTATCATGGCTAGCTGTGGATATCTGTATAATTCCCCCTTTAAGGCCAACTCAATTAGTTGCTATCACTACATCTTGCACTGAATTCTTCAAGTTAATTAACAACCCATGAGCCATCCTGGATCACTGGTCCAAACAGCAACCTGTTTAATGCAGTGGTCAGCCATTTTGAGGGAGTATTCTTATTCCCTCAATTACTCTTTGAAGAAGTAACAGGAGGAACAGGGCTTGGAAACTGGGACTGAGTCCCCAAGTTCCATGCTCCTGTCCTCTTCAGTGGTTGAGTTGTGACCCACAACTGGTTCTACCCTCACTAAAGGTGTGTCATGGAGACAAAAATACAGAGGGCCTGTCTATAGGGTTAAACACGTTGATTTAATCTGTCTTGGCTTCCCCAAAGAATCATAGAGGACCCTGCCACACGGCAGGAAAAACATCGGCCAAAGTGCGGCAAATCAGAGCCGCACCAAAGTAGAGATCCCCTGAGCCGCAGCGCCATTGCTCCCCGGCACGATCAGATGCTGGGGAGGAAGCTACCATCAGGAGGGGGAGCCTGCCGAACTGTGCATGTGTGAGCATGCACAGTTTGGCCAGGCGCCGGGGATGCGCCGGCGGAAGGACGCGCCGGCGATCCCACGGCCGGCTTTGATGCGGCCTTCCCAGATGAACCACCATGGTAGGTGGTTCATTTTTGCTGCGGGGTTTTGGGCGGAAGGGCCGGATCAGGAACGGGCGCGCAACGCTTCCCAGATGTTGCGGTGGGATTGCGCCCGTTTGCTGTGGCCCCGATCCGTCCCTCTCCCGGCCCAAAACCTCTCGTGTGACCGGGGCCGTAGTTGAGCAAGGGTGCTCGGAATTCTTTTTGAGGCCTCCAGTAGCCCTTGCAGAACTACAGTTCCCCTGGGGAAAATGGAATTGCTGTAGAACCCAAATGACACCTGTGGTGTTGCTCAGAGAAGGGGAAGGAGAAATTAGATGCTACTGTGTTTACCATAATACAAAATCTAAAGAAAAGGCCCTGCAACGGGCTGCCTTGGTAGTTCTCTTTTAAATGTACTCAATAATAAATAAATAAATGTGTAAAAAGATACTTCATTCTGCCTTTCCTGAATCTGCTGCCCGTCAACGTCACTGAGTGCTCACACATTCTGTAAATACTGGACAGGAAGAAAAAGGTCTTCTCTATCCACTTTCTTCATTCGGTTCAAAATGTTATAACCCTCTTGTGGGTTGCTAGAACTCATCATGGACAAGCGGTTATTGTCATTAATACCCGCATGACAGGGAGGAAAAACCTCAGCAAATGTGATTTCATTCTTCACTGATGCTTTGTGATGGAAAAGAAACATTTGTGGAACTTCTCCCTGCCTAAGGCTGGAGAGCCTTACCTAGGGTAGAATTCTGAAACCATTAGAAGAAAGGCTGGTTACACCGACTTCCATTTTATACCACTGGAGGGAAGTCAGAGTTAAGCAGTAATCATAAGTCTCCAGGGGAGAGGGCAGTGTTATAGCAAAGTCCAAGGCCTGGAAAAAGTTATCTTTCCCTTGAGTAAGGTCAAATGTAGTTCCCACCTGACCACCTCTGTTGGCTTCCTCACTCTGACCCTTTTTGCCAAGGCAGGCTAGCTTCCAGGCTTCCTGCACCTCTTCGTTCAGGACACAGAACAGAACCAGCACCGCCAAGCCCTGTGATGGAGAGGAAGAAGAGGCTCTGAAGTCGACATACCAAGACCATTTATGACTCACTGGAGAGGAAAGCTGGATGCTTATTATCCTATCTCACATGGGATCTGATGGTCCAGATTCTTCTTACTTGTTCCGGAATGCATGGGGGGAAAACACTACATAAACACAAAATATTACTGTTAATATTCACAGGCCCGAGAAACCTAATTAGCACAACCACTCCCTACGGCTTCCATTAGAGGGCAGAATAGGTCCACGTATAAAGCCTGTGTGCTAGAAAGGCTCTTGGGGAAAACATTCCAAACAGATCAGCGCACTAAACATCTGCTAAAGGAAGCCCAATGAATAAAAAGACATGACAAGACTAGCAGATTAGCAGTACTGAAGCAAACATCTGACACCAATCAGGTATTCAGAAAGTTTAGCAAGGTGACTCGGACAAATTTGCTGTTAAAGTATATTTTATGAATGTTTTAGCAAGTATTTGTAGGCAGGTGAATTTCTGCCTTTTCCCTCCTTGAACGTCTTGTTCATGCTTGGCTTTTGTGTAGAGACAGCGGCCAGGATTCAAACCACTGTGCAACCATAGTAATTGTGTGCCTGAGACCTGGACCTCTGTTTCTCCAACAGCAGCACTCCGTGACATGTGGCAACCCTCTTTTGAGAGTCAATGGAAATGAATGTACAGGAAGAAGTATGACTCATCTGGCAAGCAAATTCTTTGGAACAGCTCTCAACAGAAGCCGGTCATCTTCCCCTCTGCCCGTGCCACTAAGTTCCACCTAACCATCTTTGCCCTTGTGCAGAGAGTTACCTGAAGGCTGCAGAGGATAGTGTAGAGGTAGTGGAAAGCCAGGACACTGTTGTTGACAGCCAAGAGGCCAAAGAGCCAAGTAGTGCTAATAACTAGAAGCAGAACGAAGGAGCTGCGCAGCGTCATGCTGGAGAGAGAGAGAGAGAAAGAGCCACCCAAAAGGACAGACACAGAGGTTACAATCTGCAGGTGAGCCGCAATCCAACAGACACCGATGTAGAAAGAGGAGGAAACACAGGAGCCCGCCCACCACACCCATACAGTGTGCTAGGAGTCTGGCTCCTCCAGTGTGACTCTTTATGGGGGCTTTTCTAACTCATAACTCCAGCATTACAAACAAATATTAGTGGAGTAATGACAACACTCACAGTTCCTGCCTCAAGCAACTTCAGTTGCAGGGGAGGCAGGCAGTTCAAACTGGAAGAACATTTGGAAGAACAGACAAACAAACCAAGGGAGTACATCTCAAGACGGAATGACAAGAGACATGGTGGGATTCTACCATGATGAAGGCAGGAAGTGGCTCATGGGGGAATGGTGCTCAAAAAAAAATATTTGCAACAACAACAACAAAAAGCGTTGCTACATAGCAGCCTTCTGGCTATTCACAGTGTTGTGGCTAGTTAATACTCACAGAACGGATTTCTTCTTGGTTTCCTTCTGCCCTGGGGAACACAGCATCTTTGCCACCAGCAAGAACATCACCCCATTCATCTGGAAGCAGACCGGCTGGTTAGGAACAGCTCAGCCCTTGCACAGTGTCACTGTCTTGTCAATTCTGCCCTTCCCTCCAATTCCCCCCCCCCATGGAGGCTTTGGGTTGGATCCTGCAATCCAAGAGTGCAAGGACTGCAGATCTTTCCCACATTCCCCTCCCGCCTAGCAATCCTTTTTGATCCTAGAGAAGTTTATTCCTGGGGTTGCATGGAAGAGATGGGGTGATTTTGTCCCCTCCCCCCTCCCCAGTTCATCCTCCCAACCCATGGGGCTATCCTTCCACTTGGGTCTCTTAACTCCATGAATAAACCTTCCCCGGGGTTTGAAAGGACTACTGGGGGGAGAGGAATGGGGGTAAGTTCTGTGACCACCAGCACTTTCTGCTGTTGGATCGTAGGATACAACCTTTTGTCTGGTGCAGACTGTCCAGCCAGCTTTATTGGAGTTTGCACAAAAAACTCTGTACTACAAGTTCTTGTTCAGCGTCTTGGTAAAATAGAAAAGGAGGAAGAGCAGAAAAGAGGAGAGTGCAATTGTCAAAGAGCAGCAAATTCCGCTGAGGTTCATGAATCTTCAGGAAGAGGAGAATAAACATGATAAATAGAGAAGGAAGGTGAATGAAAAATGAGCCAGGTTTCTCGCCAGACTTTTATGAAAGGTAAAGGAAGTAGGGTGAAGCAGAATGGGATGAAGATACACTGAATGGGGAAGAGTTAAGGACAGAGAGTCTTAGCAAACAGTGACTATATGTAAGCAGTACTTACCAGAATGACAACAGCAATGGGCCCGGCAAAACTCCAGATCAGTTTATCATGAATGGAAATCCAGCAGAAATCTGGGTTCCCGTAGCCCTCTGGATCCAAGCCAACTGATAACCCGGCAGTTGCACAGTACTCCTCCAACACCCCTGGCTTCTTGCAAGGCTTTTGCCCTGGCATCTTAAAGCATATTGTGGTCACTGCAAAACTGCATCTTTTTTTCCTTTTGGTTCTTTTATTTCTAAAGGGAGGACTAGCTGAACTATTTGGCTATTTTGCATAAGGCTTGTATTCTTGTGGAGGCCCACCGTGTTTAAAAATGTCCGAACTATACGATTGCTCCCGACTAATCCCACAAACAATTATGAATGTAGACCTGAAATATTGAATTCTCACACCTTTATGCTTACAACTTTAATACACACAACCACACATTTGATCTGGACAGTGGATGTGGAGTCACTTTGACTTTGGACGTTCTGTATCTTATACCTAATATCTTGGTCACCCAATACTGGAGGAAAGGCAGTTTGGATGACAAGTGACTCTACCGCTTTGTTCCTGGCTCTGTAAAACAATTTACAGGACACATTTCCTTTGATAGGCTGAGGACATCTTAACTTTCTAAGCACATCTGTACTTACCAGTGATGATGGCAGGGACCCCCCAACCGATGGCATAGTAGAACCTCATGGCTCCATAGTTGATATTGCGGACTTCAGTCTGCATGCGGTAGATATGGAGCCCTTGCACAAAGAGCCAAGCAAACGTGGAGAGGAAGAAGTAGTGCAGCAGGATGGCAATCACAGTGCAGAGGAACTAGAAGGAGCAAGATCACCCACCATTGGTAGAAGCCCTCTTAAAAAACACGCCTAGTTGACCGATTTCTCCCTTAACATGATTTCTTTAACATCCCCGCTGACTTTGGAAAGTCCAACAAATACAGTGCCACATTCCCCACAACCTAAGGGCCTATACCAAAACAACCTGCACAACCTTGAATCTTCCCGTTATTGCATTTGTGCAATGGAGCATGGAGTGGGATATCAGTCTAGACATCAGAGAAGAATCCTGGGAATCTCAACTTCTGTCAGAGTTGCAGAGGAAACCTAGAAGCCTGCTGGCTTATCTGTGTGTGAATTTCAGGGCATGCAAATCCTTCACTTAGCATGACTGTTGATCCTTCTTGTTGACCTTCTTTTACAAACCTGTTCCCCTCTCCACATCCTAGCAGGTGAGCTCCTACTGGCTTCCTGGCCTACCGTGTTCAGAGGCTGGTCCTTCCCTCCCCCCTTTCTCTCACCTGGTTTTCAGTTTGGTTGATGCCCAAGAGAAAGAGAAGCTCTGAGAAGAAGAGGGTGACAGAGATGTTACAGTGGATGCCCCGAGTGTTGGACTTGAGACCTTTCAGGCATACCAGGAAGGAGAAGGTCAGCAGCAAGCACACCAGGGAGAGAGACACCAAGGAATAGGTCACAATGGCCAAGGTCTCCAGGTCGCCCTCCAGCTGCTGCGGGGAGAAACCAAAGTAGAAAGGTGTCAGGGAGAAAGCGCAGAGTCTGCATGAACCAGTCTTTTTCATCAGCATAATATTGAGATGGAGATACAGCAGGGCTTCTCCTCAGGCTTCTTCTTTTTCTTGCTCGGCATTGCTCAGATGATCAGGTAGGCCTCCTGCATGTTTAGATCACCCCCTGCCTGCGTCTTGCTACATGCCAGGGCTGTGGCAAGGCAGCCACACTGGTTGATCATGCTGCTGCTTTATTTAAGCATGAAGTAGATTGGGGAGAAGAGTCTAATCTTACAAGAAGGGTTATGTGCTGATGAAGCATCTGAACCCTGCCCTGTCATTCTCCTTACCACCACCACCCATGCTAAGATACTGAAGGTGCTTTTCTCCCCAGCCTGGCTCCAACCCCAGAAGACTGATATAACCCCAGAAAACTGATATAAGGTAGATGTGCATGTTTTGGGTGGGGGGAAGAAATGTACAACCAATGTCATTTCTGTTTTACTTGTGCATCTAGTTTGCCCCTTCATGACATCACAGCATACTGTTCTGATTTTCATCACTGAGTTCTCTGTTTATACATCCGAAAACCATGGATGTATATAGAACTAGAATTCTGGCTAAGGAACTAGAATCACCTCTCGGTGGGAGCTGTCCATCAGGACTCCGAAAGTGCCAAACTGGGAGCAGTGGCAGCGGACGTGCGTGGTATTTCGATACACAAGATCACAGTCCCGTGCTGTCCAGAAACCAGTGGGCTCGATTCTGCAGTCACAAAGAAATCAAAAAAAGAGAGGTCTCTTTTAAGAGGCAAGCATGAAGATACTGTTGAAAGGTACTGGTACTAGTATGGTTTTTTGTGAAGGAAATAGTTTTTCCATTTGGATAGTTTAGCTACCTCTTCTAAGGGATCTGGAGGGAGTTGATTATCTTAAACAGAGAAGCCACCCCAGTAGATGGCCAAAGCTGATTAATTCAGCCCTTAACAGAAGAGGACACTTCAATGTATCAGCTCTGTGGGACAGCAACACAGAAGACCAGTTTCACGTTTGTGGAAGGGAATGTGGTAGGGATTGCTGATTTCTACTTATTCAGCAGTGACAGTGAGACAGATATAGAGCAGGGGAAGTACTTATTCACCGTTTGGTAACCAGCTGAGCTTTCCTCCTGTTCTCTGACCATACCACTATCTCCTTAAACCACTGCAGCCACTCCTTAAAATGATTTGCATCGACTTTAAGGGTTTTCTTATCACTTAACTCTTTATTCCAGATTTTGGGAAGGGGGTTGGACTAGATGGTCTGTATGGCCCCTTCCAACTCTATGATTCTATGATTCTGAATCTCTTTGGAAGTCTCTCCCTTATACCTAGTTTTTCCATCTATGCAAGGTCATAGACTATCTTTTCCTTTTGTTACAATAGGGATGACCAAGAGAATGAGCTATGATCCAGGAAGTGCACAGTTCAAATCTTGTCCTGGCTACAGATTTACTAAGGGGACTTAGGTAGGCAGCTCTCTAGCTTACCCAACAGGGATGGTGTAAGATTCCAACAAGATAATGTGTACAAAATGCACTGAATGCTTCAACTCTCTATGAGTGCCACTTCTTATTCTTTCCTCCCACTTCTACTTTTGTGCTTTATGTTACGTTGTTCCTTGTGTCCAAGCAGCCTCTCCCCTCTTCCTCAAAGCCACCTCCTTCAAGACTTTTCTTGAAGCACTCTTCTTTTTCTTGAACCGTCCCGCCTCAACTTGCTTCTCTAATCACCTGACTTCATTCTACCTCTTTGTTAATCCCAAACTCCGCCCGATCCATATCTTGTACTAGGCTGGAACCACATCTCCTCAGTTTCTTATCTGTTGATGCCAAATGACTGCTCAGTAGCAGTAGTAGTTATCAGTGTTTAACAACAACATCATACCCTTGCCCAGAGGGAATGCTGAAAACCAAGGATAATTACTCTAAAGTGAAAGGGAAGCAGAAAGCAAATTCTCATGTGATGACTTATGGCTGAAAGTTGAACCCCCTTCTCTGGCATTTGAGATGAGCTGACAAAAAACCTCTGTCTGCGTTTGATCTGTGATGGTTGTTCCACATGTTCAAGCTGTGATGTGGTTACTGGGAGAGGAATATTTACACACAAACTTTGTCTAAGGAACAGATAAGTAAAGCACTTCTTTCCAGTGTCACACAAAAAAAAGCCCGGGGCTGGACTAGATGCTTGGTTTCCCGTGATCGAGCCCAGTGGTCTGTCCTCTGACCCTGTGGACTCTCCCAGAAAAGTCCAAAGGCAAATGAAAGTGAAGAAAGAGGGAAGAAAACATGGTGCAGCAGCAAATGAACTTACTGGCTAGAGTGATTCCACTGAACACAGAGGGGCTTGCTGCGGTTGACAGTCTCAAGCAGGCGGAATTCTAGCACTAAGGGTGTCTCCAAAGTTCCCTGGAGAAAGGTGTGATTGCTGAACACAGACACAC
The DNA here is from genome assembly GCF_001447785.1 of Gekko japonicus. Classification (NCBI taxonomy): domain Eukaryota; kingdom Metazoa; phylum Chordata; class Lepidosauria; order Squamata; family Gekkonidae; genus Gekko; species Gekko japonicus. Next base: position 562,643 of record NW_015177037.1, on the reverse strand, counting down.
TCACTATGGGGGAATTCATAACAGGGTTTTTGGGGAGCCTGTAAAGAACAAAGAAGCCTTGTTACAGGGTGCCATTTGGCGCCAATCAACCTTAGACTGTTAGTGTCATAACAGTACTGGAGTGTGAGCTGCCTTTGCAGACCCCAAACAAGCTGCTTCCTAATACTCTTGACAGCAAACGTAGGTTGCCCATAGGGTGCCCATAGAGAGCTGGCAGTGCTCAGAAGGAAGCCTAACAAAGAGCTCAGCAGAGAAATAAGCAGCAGTTGGTACCTGAGATTGCGGCGATCCACCTGGTAGCGGGCAGGCAGAAGCCCTCCAAGTGTGCGGTAGATTATGAGGATGAGGATAGTTACAGCAGGCTCAGGTTCTGGCAGGGAGTGCTTTGGGGGGGAGCTTTCCATGGTGTCATTGGTTTCACTGCTGGCTGATACAGATGTAGCGGTGGTTGGAGCTGGAATTAGGGAAGCAAAACAGGAAGGGACCAGTGGCACTGCTGTCATGGAATACGGTCTCTTAATCATGGGTGCTGTGCACTTCCTATATGGACTTTATGGATATGTTTGGCACGCAAGGCTTGACGGCATCTTCCTTAGAGGTTTTTTGGGTTCCTTGTGGAAGTTTTCCTTAATTTCTTCAGCCTCGAAGAAGCAGGCACAAATGAAGAGGTGTATTCTTCATTCTTAGAATGGGTTTAGAAAGGGCGATCATGTGCCATGCTGGGTTCCAACACAAAGAACAATCCCATAAAGTTAATTCAATACTCAGGGGGGGGGGGAAACCCATTGTGAAAATAGTGTCTATCAGAGCATGCTCAGAGCAGCATCATATTAAGCCTTTAAAGGTAAAGGTAAAGGTTCCCTTGCTCGAAAGCCAGTCAAATCCGACTCTAGGGTTGCGGTGCTCATCTCCGTTTCAAAGCCGAAGAGCCAGCACTGTCCGAAGACATTTCCGTGGTCATGTCGCCGGCATGACTAAACACCAAGGTGCATGGAACGCTGTTACCTTCCCACTGAAGTGGTACCTATTTATCTACTTGCAATTTCTTGCTTTCGAACTGCTAGGTTGGCAGGAGCTGGAACTAGAGATGGGAGCTCACTCCGTCATGTGGCACACTCGGGTCTTGAACTGCTGAACTACCGACCTTCCACAGCCTGCAGTTCAGCGTCTTAACCACTTGAGCCACCGCAGCTCCTTTAGAGAGGCACAAATCAGAAGGTTCAATAAAGTCATGCGGGGCTTGTGTACTAGCATCTGTATAAGCTGGCTGTACCCTATACCCTATGAATCTCTCAGATTTGGAATTCAGTGAAATCTGCTTTCCTCTTAATAGACAGAACAGTGGCTAAGAAGCTTTGCAACTTAACCTTTTTTCTTAAAGACAGCTTAGGTAGAATAGGAATGACATGCACTCGTATACAGGATTGATTTCTATGGGGTACGCCAGGGTACTGTGTATTTATCAGAACAGTTTTAAATAAAAGTTTTATTAATTGATTGTTTATTGGCTGGGAAATGCAGGGTCTCACTTTGGACCTGGAACAAACAAACTAACAACCCTCACTATCTCACGTAGAGACTGAGGGCTGTGTCCTACGAAGAACGAATGTTTCATGGTAGCATTCTGTACCAAGTTTTAGTGGTTAATGCTTTAATTCAGTCAAAAATGTTTTAATCTCCATATGACTGCTGAAAGAAAAGCTCCCTCACAGGTGGGTCCAAATGACCGCCAGACTACTGTCTTGCCCCAGTTGGAGGTAGGACAAATGACAAGGAGGGGCAGAGATGTCCAGTGTTGTCACTGCATCCCTCCTCTGGAGTCTTCTGAGCTTAGCTTGTAAGTCCAAAGGACTCTTCTTGGTCCTTTTGGAGTAAAGGTAGCTGCTTTTCCTCAAGGACAAAGAGAGAACAGCTGTCCTTGCAGCCTGGGCACTGAATCGTTGAGAAAGAGCTGGTCTGCAGCTAAGGATCAACATTTCTTCCAGCTCCTTCCCTCCTGACAAGCAAGTGGTCTCTGTCCCTGTTAAGCATGCCAACTACCTTTGGAGCAGTGTTCCTTCTAAACTGAGTTAGTGTGAGCTAGCTCACAGTTTTTTACCCTCCGGATCACACTTTTTGTCTTAGCTCAGGAAGGATGGCTCCAGAGCAATCTAATAGATGCAATAGCCAAATCACTCGCTCACAACTTTGATGCCAGTAGCTCACCAAGCAGAATTTTTTTTTCTCACAAGAATCCACAGTTTAGAGGGAACATTGCTTTGGAGTCAATTAAGCAATGGAGTCAAGAGCTCTAAGCCAGAGCATTTGCAATGAGAAGTCTGTCTTAGCCATGCCCTTTGCTCCTCTAACTGCCCAAAGAACAATAAATGGTAAGGTCGAATGCCCATGAAGGAGGCAATGGTTTCTTGGTCCACTGAGATGGGGCTCACAGAGAACAGACACAGCAGCCATTTACCTTCTACTTTGGGAGGTGTAAGGACTATGTGGGTGTGTGGGTCCCACATGGCCTGGCCGCGGAAGAGGCTGCTGTGATAACGAGGGTAGCGTCTCCTGGTGTTAGTGGTATTCTCCATACGGTCAATGCTGAGCACTGTGTGGGGAAAAGTGAGAGAGAATAAGTTGGAGATTTCAGAGTTGATCTTCCTATGTAAGAGCAGAGAAACAAAGTGGGAAATGTCTCATTGAAAACTTAAATGTGTACATGCTCAGAGGCACCTGTAACCACAGGCACAAATATACTGTGAAGTATATTTAAATCTCTTAGGGCTACTTCCCGTGTTTCTTTCTAGCAGCATTGCTGTGTAAAGATAGTGCAGCTGTAGTAAAACTTATACATATTTAAAAGAAAAGACATGCATTTGTTTGCTTCTCTGGAAAATAGATCAGTGCTTTGCATGTGTTAAGGGGGGATATGCACACCAGTATTAAAAGAAATAACATGGGAAGGTGCCCTCCATTTGTAGATACTTGCTCACAAAACTGAGAGAAGAATGAGGTGGGACTCAAGCAATGCATCTGCATCTAATCTCCCAGTAACATTCTTTGCATTCTCTGATAGGAATGGGAGACGACATAGGCAACTTCTCTGGTACCTTATTGTAAAGATGCCTGCATGTTTCTGCACTGGAACTTCTCAGGCCATCATTTTTGTACTCTAGACCTAAACTGTAACATGTGGGACAAACTCCCTAAAATAAAGCAAGAGTGATATACTATGGGAGAATACTGTATCATCATCATTGGCCAGGGAATCCAGACTAGGCACCATGCTCTGATCTCATGTGATCATGGCCCAGTTTGAAGCAGCATAGTCACAGTCTCTGGTGAAACAGTTCAGCTCTTAGTCAGACGATTTAAGTCACTTTGGCTCCTATCCTAAGGACACTTTCCTGGAAGAAAGACCCAGGGGACTTACTTCTGGGCAGGCCTGCTTAGTATAGCTCCCTTAATCATCACCATTGCTGTAAAAAGGCTTTGCGTCTGATACAGGAAGCATGCTAGCTACCATGCCCATCCCTAATGGCCATTCCTTATTCTGGCCACCTTCACTTTCATTTACTTATTTATAATTATTTGTTGCCTTTCTACGACTAGCAGCATTCATACAGCCCTGCGGGGTGGGGTGGGGGTGGGGTCAATGGACTACCATATCAAAACTACACAGGCCTTCTGGCCCCAGCTGAGTCAATACTTACCAATATTGGGGGTTACCACACCAACAGGGTTGAGGTAGGTGAGTTTCATGTTGCTGGCCAGTGTGCCGGTGTACTCTCTCAACTGTTCCATCAGGCCTGCACTACCGTGATCGTTCTGTAGCAACGTGTCCCAGTGCTCCCGGTTCTCTAGCGCTAGCACTGAGCTGCCAGCCTTCAGCAGGTTCTGGGGACAGAGAGGATGGACAGAACATGACGCTCTAAATCAGAGGTGTCAAACTAATTTGTTACGAGGGCCGGATCTGACATAAATGTCACTTTGTCGGGCCAGGCCATGTGTGCTGTAAAACATAATGGCAGGTATTGGCGATATAAATTCTATAAAGGACAGCAGTTAATAAGCTCCAAGTTGTATTCTCACTGCAAGGCCCCATGGGCTGGGAGGGATGGTGCAAAGGAAAACCATTATGGAGAGCCAGTGATGCAGCACTGGACAGACATTCCCACGCTGCTTGACTGCTGCAGATGAGGTTGTTCACATATTGCTGAAGAAGCAAACACGCCACAGTCACTTGCTCAGTGGATTCACATGTGCTGGAATGCTTTGGTCATACGAAAAAGTTACCGCGCTACAGAAAAAGTGCCCTCTATGTATGAGGAACTGGAAAAATGTTTCTGTGGCTGCCACTCCGGCACCAACTTCTTTTTAGATGCAGAGTCAGGATCAGTTAAGATTTGTGTGTGTGTATCTGGGTAAGTTCCGAGTCCAGTAGCATCTTAAAGACCAACAAGATTCCCAGGGTATAAACATTCACAAGTCAAAGCTTCCTTTGTGCCTTCTCATCTGGGTAGTTTGAGAGTTATTTCCCAGACCTGGTACAGAGCCACCAACCAACTGCTCCATAGCACATAATGCAAAGCCTACTTTCAGCTAGCCGAACGAACAAAGTGCCATAAGATTTTGAATGCAAACCAGGAACCCTTTAGTTCAGATGTCTACAGCAAGGCCATCTTTCCTCAAAGTCAAAGCTTCCTTTGTGCCTTCTCATCTCACAATGAGCTCACAATGCACATTGCAAGGCTTTTAAAAACTAGTAGGAAATATTCCATTACATTTACGTGGGCCTTTCTTTAGCCGCATCCTTCGCAAACCGCTTCCTACAGCTGCAACTGTGCTTAGCAGTCAAAGCACTATGATTCTTGCCACCCCCGCCTTTAGTGACAGTCTACTTGCCAGTAAGGTTGGAAAGAGCCATTCCAGAAATCCAAATTCCCCTCCATCCAATTTCACCACATATTGAGTCATGGAAAAGGTGCCTACCTCATTGAAGTGGGCATCTTGGGTGGCTGTGAGGCCAAAGCCATGCTGCCTGCTCTCAAATGCCATCAAGCGGGACAGCAGGCGGTATGTGATATGAACATCATTGCCAAAGTAGCGCTCCATCTGGTCTGTCACTGCCCGTAGCTGGTGGGCCAGTTTCTTGGCTTCTATGGTATTCAGTTCAGTTTCATTCCTTTCCAGACCCTCCAGCTAACAATACAGAAAAGGGAAGGGGGATTGTAAATTGCATCCCAAAACAGAAATTCAGTTCCTATCTCCTGGTTTAAAGACTAAAACTAAATAGATAGTAAAAGGATTTCTTGGGTAATGCAGTAAATGCAGCTGGGGAATCATTGGAAGCCTGTACATTGATGTCCATTGTTGACAGAGAACAACAAGCCATTTCGAGTAGTCAACTATAAGGAAAATCACTGTGTCAATGGTCAGGATCTAAAATTTACTCTTAGTCAGAAAATGATATCACAGCAGTTTACTTCCCCAGAGAAAAGTAACATCTGGTTAACAGATGGTTCTGCTATTTAACCCTCTGGAAAAAGGACTGTGGGATGAAGCAGTGATCTCATCTTGAAACCAAACCAATTTAATAAAAGAGTAAGTTTTGAAACAGTTTCCAGAGCCCGAAGGTTTAATTCTCAGCATCTTTTCTGAGATGTTCTCATTTTATTATATGTTTCCTTTGCCGTGTTGTTTGAAAGGCCCATGTTGGTCTAAGATGGAAATAAATTTACCGTGCACAGAGTATTGTCATGCCATTTCCTTCTCTACAATATAGTTCAATTCAATACAAAAATATCCGAATGGACAGAAAGAAAAATTACTACTGTAAAATATAGGCAGAAAAGCATTATTGTATCCCAGTCAATGAACTGCAAAAATAACAACTGAGAAAACAACTTTTGACATAGCACCATATCCTACATGCTGATATCATGCGCTATATGTGCTGTACCTTGGGTATGCTATACAGACTAACTAGGGTGTCGGTGTAGGCTGGTACACATATTGTGTTTCTTGCACAGGTCTGATGCATTGAATGCATTGAATGAGCACCATAAAACAGTCCACACATACCAGTGCTGAGAGCTCCTTAAAGGCGGGTGATGTGCAGTTGAAGAGATCTGGTTCCATCCAGCCTCTCTCCTCATCACAGTACCGAACGGCCGCACCTGAGAGAAGGAAGAATATAAACGTTGCAAACTGAGAGGGCCGTTCCCTTGCAGTTGGCCAGGGAAAGACTGCTGAGACAACAAAGCACTCTGCCAGATCAGAATGACTGAGAATAGCATTGGCAATACCAGTAACACCGAGGACCAGCACCAGTGAGGGAACCAATTCCGAGGAGGCTTTACAAACCCTGCATTTCATTAGCAAGTAATTTGCTAACAATTCCGATTTAATGTGCATTAATTTGAGCTCGTGGGCGTTCTCCCAAATGCTGAGATTAAATATTTTCAAGCTGGGAGAGTTGTCGAGAACAGAATTTAATCAGTCACCGATTCTCTGTGTCTAGTGTGTCACATGGTATAATAATGTTCTCCATGATTGGATGGCTAAAAAGGCTTTTAAAGAGCAGATGCCGTAAAACAGGGAATCCCACATCACTGATCCTCATATCTGTGAACTCTTCTAGTTTTTTAAGTCTCTCTGGAATACCACAGCAATCACTCAAGCCCTTGAGGGTGGATAGACACATAGGTGCTGAAGATCAGTGTGGAATCAAAGTTTTATCGGGCAATATTTTGTCAGTTTCAGATTGAGTACTATGCTTGGCTCATGCACTCCTGAGAATGGGATTTTGTCAGTTTCAGATTGAGTACTATGCACTCCTGAGAATGGACGGTCTCTCACTGAACGCCTGCAGAACCCATCGCATGACAGGTGGGGGGTCTTAGAATGCTTGCATTACTGTGTAAGGTGCTCCCCAAAGTAAAAACTATACCATTCAGGGATAGCAGGAGTGACATCCCTGCCTCATACTGTGATCCTTTCTTCCCCCAAATGTAGGTAGAATCCACATATGATAAATCGCTTGGATTGCCTCATCTGGGACAAGCGCAACCTACTTGCTCTGGGTTGGGAATAATTTGTTCATTTCGTCCACGTAAAGTTTGCTTGCAAAATTTAACATATTCGGCGACAACACGTTCAAGAGGAGTAATTCAGCAAACACATATTGGGATGACTGGAAGGAAGAGGAGGAGGAGAAGCCTGGAGGACGATTCAGAACGGGCGTGCAACAGGAAAGGAGAAGATTAAGCACTCCATCCCCCCACGGCCCCCCTGCTTCTCAGATTCACATCAATCTATCTTGCATCAAGTTTATACAGGCTCTGACACTGCCTGTGTATTTTCCAGGGTTTTTTTGTTTGGTGGGGGGAGGGGTTGACTTGAAGGGTTAGAGACTTACATGTCTTACATTAAGGGAATGTGACCTTCTCAAGCATTAACCCACTGGGCACTGCACTAAAGCACAAGATTGCAACAGTTTGTGCCACGACACAGCCATGCAGCTTTCTAGAACACTAGAATGTCACCAGGATCACCAGAGCCAACAGGCCCACGCTATTGATATCTATATAAAAACACAATATAGATATCTAGTGGGAGCATTAAGTCGTCCTTAATGCTATCCATCAGTTATCACGAACAGCACCAGCACTATCATCCGCATGACCCGCACCAATTGCCATCCTCACCAGTGGCACTAGAAGTGTGTTTGGCAGTGACCTGAATGGGAAAAACATCAGGAGGGTAACAACAGCTGTGATCCCTTAACATTCCAAGTTGGTCTAGTCAGTCTGTCATTTTTGTCATTTTACAAATGGAAAAGTTTGAAGTTCTGCCAGGGCCAGGATTATTCAAGTCAATGCTGGAGCCAAGAGAACTCATGAGAAACGACGGGCTTCTCCTCTCACAGTTGAACTCTCTGATGTTCTCTACATCATCCGCATGCTAAATCTGGTGCACTGACACTCTCCTAGTCATCCCAGAGGCCTCAATTGTGGTAAAGTACACATTCTGCATGTACCAGGCCCCAGGGTCAATCCTTGGCATCTCAGGCATGAAGGCAAGGAAAAAACCATGTCCTTGGGCAACGGCTGCCAATGAGGGTAGACAGAAATGGAGTAAACCAAGCAATGCTGTAGCTCAGGACTTGATCTGGTAAAAACATGCTCTGTGGCTCATACCTGGCTCAAATTACTTTGGGTCAGCATGTCTTAAAAGGAGCCACAAAAGACAATGTGGCTTGTATGCATAAGTAGTTAGGAAACCAGTGTAGCACTCTGCAGACATTACGTTGTGTTGCAGAGCAGAAAGCCTGCCAGCCATGTGTTTTGGGAGTGTGTGATGCGATTGCCATAAAATTGGGTTTGGGCGACACATGGATTTTCCATATGTGTACAGCTTCCATTCACATGGTTCACGTGGATTTTCCATTTACTTGTAGTGGTTAAGAGCGTGGACTCTAATGTGGGAGAAGTGGGTTTGATTCCCCACTTCTTCACCTGCAGCTGCTGGTGTGACCTTGGGTCAGTCACAAGTTCTCTCTGAGCTGCTCTCTCCAGAGCGGTTCTCTCAGAGCTCTCTCAGCCCCACCTACCTCACAGGGTGTCTGTTGTGGGGAGGGGAAGGGACAGGAGATTGTAAGGCGCTCTGCGACTCCTTCGGGTAGTGAAGGGCAGGGTATAAATCCAATCGTCCGTGCTCTTAACCACTACACCAAAATCGCTCTGATTTTTTTCTCTTCTTACCAGAAAGAGACAATCATGGCACTCATATGAACCAAGAAAGTGACACATTTTTTAAAAAAAGTATTCCACTAAAAATGTACAAATGCACCAAGTGAATGTTTCTAAAAATGTGTATCAGTCATCTAAGGGGTCAGGATTGGCCACAGCTCCTTGAGGAACGTAACATGTGAAATAGCCTTTAGTTCTAAGAGGTAGCCAAGAATTCCTTTAGCTTCCCTTGGATTATCCAGTAGTGGGAAAGCCAACACAACAGGCAGCAATTAGCCTCCTTTCTCATGCTCTAACTAGCTTTCTGAGCGGTTCTCTCAGAGCTCTCTCAGCCCCACCTACCTCACAGGGTGTCTGTTGTGGGGAGGGGAAGGGACAGGAGATTGTAAGGCGCTCTGCGACTCCTTCGGGTAGTGAAGGGCAGGGTATAAATCCAATCTCTTCTTCTGCATGTGGAGAAGGAGCGGGGAATCAAACCTGGTTCTCCCAGATTAGAGTCCGTGCTCTTAACCACTACACCAAACTGGCTCTGATTTTTTCTCTTCTTACCAGAAAGAGGCAATCATGGCACTCATGTGAACCAAGAAAGTGGCACGTACATTTTTTTAAAAAAAGTATTCCACTAAAAATGTACAAATGCACCAAGTGAATGTTTCTAAAAATGTGTATCAGTCATCTAAGGGGTCAGGATTGGCCACAGCTCCTTGAGGAACGTAACATGTGAAATAGCCTTTAGTTCTAAGAGGTAGCCAAGAATTCCTTTAGCTTCCCTTGGATTATCCAGTAGTGGGAAAGCCAACACAACAGGCAGCAATTAGCCTCCTTTCTCATGCTCTAACTAGCTTTCTCCAGTTATCAATACCACTCTTTGGCCAAGGCCCATGGCAGAGAGGAGGAAACAAAATGCATCCTACACCAAGGCACAATACAACATCCATTTCTCGGAGCACCAGAATTTAGCAGGGTATTAGGCCATTCAAAACTGATGAAAGAGCATCAAGGCAATATGCAAACGAGCTAAGCAGGTTGATTGTGACTGCAAGTGGTTTTCTGCAGGTTAGTGTTTGGGGAAAAGGTAAGGAAGCTGGTGGTGGTGAGGATGGTCACATGGGATTACAAGGAAATCAGAGCCAGGCAAGGCATTAGTAAGAGTGCCAGCAGCCCTGTGTGACAGGTGGGGAAAGTGTGGGGTCTGGTGGTGTCTCAGGCAGGAAGCAGGAAATGGAAAAGCCACACAGAGCAGCCCTTATAAAGCAGGACGAGATGGGCTCAGTTTGGAATGAGCTCACCTAAATTAAGCTCATCAGGAACACAATACAGCTCACACCTAAAGGCCTCACACCTCCAAAGCCATTCTAAGCCCCTCATGGTCCCCTTTCCTGGCAGCAATAACATTCCAAGTACAGGGTCCCTGGATGTGTCAGGGGTCTTTGTAACCACAACGCTGTTGCAGAGTTCCAGGTCCTACTGAAGACCCCAACAGCAGCCCTAATCCTCAGAGCTACTGCCAGGTAATTGTCACAGGAACTGGGGTGACCTGCCCACTAAGTGGACTTAAGACAATTGTCTAGGGTGTCAAAGTGAAGGGGGGGTCAGGTCACTAAAAGAGGCTTGCCACAGCAAGCAGTTGGCGCAGTGGCTGGCCTGGCTTTCCTTCCCCCACCCCCATGAAGGAAGGACTCCCTCCTTCCTTGCTGGCAAACTTAGCAGCTCTTACAGGAAGCTGCCTTATACTGAATCAGACTCTTAGTCCATCAAGGTCAGTATTGCCTACTCAGACTAGCAGTGGCTCTCCAGGGCCTTATGCAGAGGTCTTTCCCGTCACCAACTGCCAGATTCTTTAACTGGAGATGCCTGGGATTGAACCTGGGACCTTCTGCATGCCAAGCAGAGGCTCTACCACTGAGCCGTGGCCACCTCATCTAGCCTTCCTTCCTCTGCCCCACCCCCTTGAGGGAAGGAGGGAGAGAGAGAAGGTGGCTGCTTGTTCCATTGCACCAGGCAGCGTTCCAGCCCTCTGGTAGGTGGGAGCACTCCTGGCTCAGGCTGCCCTGGCTCAGAGCATGGCTGGCAGGTGGGTGACAATGGGCAGTGCCCAGCCAGGTGAGTGGTGGTGGGGTGCCTGCCTGGCCATGTAAGCAGCCTGTGGTACCAGAAGCTGTTGGGACATCCCTGAGCAGGAAAGAAGGGAAGGAGACAATTGAATCAGTGGGAAGGACTGGTGCTGCTGAAGCTGGGCTGAACTAATTCTCAACTAAGCCCATATGGAATTTCTGGGCTGTGAGACATTATACTCGGACACCCCCAGTTCCGAACTACAGCTGGATCGCTATAGTGAAGGTTCTGTTTGTTCTCATGAGTGTTCTTTGCAGGACAGCAACCATCCTTGATTCTACATTATAACTCCCCACTGCTTCAAGCCCTTCTGGACAACAATGGTCCTTAGAGGTTAGCTTGAGTAGCACAGAAAAGCACGGCTAATGAAGAAAGGCAATACAGAAAGTATAAACAAACAAATAAATAAATAAGAGATGTAGTATCTTAGCAGAGAAGACTTAGCAAAGTGTCTAGCCTCTCTGAGTCTGAACAGTGTAGAACCACCTTATACACATTTGCCTGCTGAAAAGCTTACCCAAGGAACCTTTGGGACAAGGTACTGCCACTGGCAAGCCAAACTTGGTCTGGGGCCACCACACTCCAGCTTTCAGAGATTTAGGGCATGCATCGTAGAGCACTGTGAAGGCAAACACAGAAACTAAGTCATTTGGAGTCAAGGGGACGAGCTCCATCCCAAAGATAGAACGGAGAGCACTTCAAGGAAAAGGCCAAGCACTCCTCAGTGTTGACCTTCATCAACTGAGGGAGAAGTAATACGAAGTCATGTTTAAATAGTATTTACGAGTGTTTATAAATAAAAATATCACCTAGAAGGCAAAGTATCGCAGATATAATAGAGGGCCAGATGATGACATAGGAGAAAATCCAACCTGGAAAAGGGGGGAGCAGGGCAAGGAATTATAGGACCAATCAAAGAATGTTACGATGTGAGTTACCAAAGAACTGATTTATCAACTTCTGAACTGGTGGAAAGGTAGAACTGGATTGGTGTGGTGTGGTGTGGAGTTTCGACAGATTTATTGCTATGCCCAGGGTTTGTATGAAGTCTCCTATGCCTGATGAATGTCTTAAAACATAGCAGAAATAGCTAACTGTATTATAATGAGAAATGAACAACAGGATTAGCATATTGAAAATTAGATAATATGTAATAAATATTGGAATAGCAAATATAACATTCAGGGCAATCCTTTTTTCTGTTTTCTTTATTGCAAACATTACATGTTAGGTATTGTGATCCATTTTATTTTGTTTTCAAAAAGAGATGTAAGGACACCTCTGCCAGATGTTTTAGGCTTATACGTCAGCCACCAATGTCTTACTGCTGAAGTGGTTGTCCTGCTTTTTTCTGAACCTTTCTGTGCTTTGCTGTTCCACTTTCCTATATTCTTATGCTAAAACCATGGGTTATCGAGTGGAGGGGGCACATTTTTTCCTTCCAAAATTAAGCTCAAAAGACCTTTCACCTCATACAGGTTGCTGTCTGCCTGCAAGTCTTTCTTCTAACCTACACTTCCGTCCAGCACATCATAATTTTAAATGATCGTTTTCTTTCCCCAGAGATAGACATCCCAGCTCTGATTGATGAGGCAGCTGCCAGTGGGCTAAATTCCCTAGTATGATGGGGGGGAGAGGAGGCTGCCTCAGACCTGTTTTAAAAATATCCCTGGCACAAACTCACCCTGACAACCACTGGGAGTCACCTCTGCAAAAGGACTGTCACAACTGTTGCACTGTCGGCCAATCACACCTGGCCTGCAGTGGCACTGGCCCGTTTCCTGATCACAGGAACGGGAGGAGGAGCCAATGGGATAGCAGTCACAGGGAAGACAGGTGTCACTTCCTTTGGGACGATAATGGAATTCCTGTGGGAAGAAGGGAGAGGAGCAGGGAAGGTGGTTAGAGCTGGGTCACAGGACGAGGGGGAGTGGTGGGAGTAAAGGGCTGACAAAACTGGAGGCGAGGGATACAGGCCACAAAGGGAGCCTATTGAAACAGTGGAAGAAAGGGTGGGGAGAGGAGGCCTGGTGGGATAAAGAGAGGGCCACAGTTAGGACAGCAGAAAGCAGAGGCAGCCCAGTAAGCCAGGATGAATAGGAAGACCATACAGTGCTACTAACAGTTACTTCTTCCGTTACAGAAAGGGTTGTCCTCCCACTGTGCTTTTAGCCAACTTCTGCTTTGAATCTTCCCTGCCCATCAGATCTCTGAGGCACTAAGATGAAAAGTAGCTCTCCATTGGGCCTCTCAAGAATTCAGAATTTTCCACCGACTCTTCTCCTAGCATTGGAGTGGGGATCTAGGAGTGGCTGTGTGCTAACAGAGGCTGCAAGGGCTGAGAGAGGGGAAAGGTCGAATATTACAAGGAGTCTGCAAGGGTCCCCATAGAGGAAATAGTGAGTGAGACTCATTGTATTAAAAAATGGATGCAGGTGAAAGGGAATATTCCAGATTATGAGCTGTGTCAAGAGTTGGTCCAGAATCTCACCTTACAACGACATTGCCCATTGGATTTATTACAGTCTGGGTCAAATCCTTTGGCTGCATCACAGTTGCAGGGTCCACATGTTGGGTTTCCCCACCAGCCCTTGGGGCATTGTTGGTCCATCCTGCAAGAGACACAGGGTGTGGATACCTGAGGCTCTGCATCCAGGGCGCCGCCTTGTTGATGGTCCGATTAGCAAGTGAAAGTACAATAGCAGGCAAACCTTTAGCTGATTTTAATATTTACCTGTTTTAAAGTTTAGCCTGTTAGGGTTTAATACTAGTTGTTTTGCCTTTTTGTCAAGTCACTTTATTCACAGTGTTTTCTACAAAGGTAACTAATACCTTTAACAAAACATACATAATGACCTTGGATGAAGTGGGGGGTGTTGCAAAAACTTTCATTAGCAGTTTAGGAAAAAAGCACTCCCTGGTTGCAGTCAGACAGGCTGCACCAGTTTATGTTGTATTGGAAAGTTTTGATCAGACAGCACACCTTGAATCAGCATCACTGCGCACTCGCTCTGTGGTCCAGATTAGTGCTGCATGTCAACCACAGAATGCGCTGTCTGGTTTTAAAAAAAATTTGGGTGCATATGTGCCTATGTGCACATTACCAACAATTTTTTAAAAGGCAGACACAGACCTGGAGGTTCACACTTCCCAACCAGCTTCAGTTCACAAGGAAATTCATAAGCACTGACATTTTTTAAAAAAAAATGAAATTTCTTAAGCGCATGTATGTCCATGTGCTGAAACCAGAAGCTGTTTGTTTGTTTTTTGAACGGAATGCCAACGACTAGGGAACGGGAGGTAGATGTTGCTGTCTGATCATGCACTTTAAATCCAACAGGGAACAGCAACAACACTGGATCAAACTGCTCATCTGACCGCAGCCCCTGTTTTGCTGATTTTCAGCAGTTGGGAAGTACTGATCCAGAAAGCACCCTCTCTCTCAATTGGCTTTACACAGCCAAATCTAACTGGCTAGGTAATGTCGTGGTGTTCTCGTGTCTATTATGGCACTGCCAGTTGACTGGATGAATATTTTTGGGAAGAATACCAGTCTCTCTCCTGCCCACATAGCACAGGAGCAAGAGCAGACCAGGGAAGCAAGGGCAATGAACAAAATGTTCAGAATGGGAATATTCACCCCATCTCAGAAGCAGTATTTTTGCTCTCCAAAATGAAATGGGCAAACATTTGGCACAGCTTTAGAGACAATCACGTACTATTTGCTTCATGTCTCCAAGGCTAGGTCTTATTTTCGGGGAAACAGGATATTTGCTTCATGTCTCCAAGGTAGAGGAAGCTGGGGGAAGGGTCTGATTAGCTAATGAAAGTGGCCTGGATGCCAAGGCACAGGGGGATGAGTCTCAGTGTCTTATAGTCTCTCCAATAAAGGGGTAACAAGAAGATGTATCAACAAAATAGCATTATCAGCTGGTAACAAAAGCTCATTCTCTGACTGCCTAAGCCTTCCGAGGGCCAGCTCTCTTAAAAGCTTTGGGCTTCTAAGTAGGTGCCATCTACCACATTGAAAAGTAATCTATAAACTAGAACTTAGAAGAGGAATATACAAAGAACTGTATTCAGTAGGTGAAACAGGAGCCTGGTTTTCCTTCTCCATACAGGAACCCTACAGGGATCCCTGGGGCAAGGAAGTCCATATAAACCAGGGAATAGACTTCAGAGGTGGATAAATGTCTCTTGGTTAGGCATGCAGGATGCTGAAGCATCTCTGAATAGATACAGTCCCTAAATAAAGCACATGCACCAAACGGTGCATAATCTCACCTGTGCTCACAATATTGTCCAAAGTAGTTTTCTCCGCACTCACAGACATAGCCATGGGGTGAACCTGGCTTTCGTCGACACACTGACTTGTTCTTGCAAGGGTTCAGATGGCAGGCATCAACACAGCTCTCACCATAGTAGCCTGGAAGAACAGACAGACACTGCCATGGCCAGAAAGAGTACATATTTTCAGGGAACCCCTTTAAAAACATGTGTCAAAGATGGGATAATTCTCTAACACAGACCAGAATTTATTAGAGCGGCTCTCAGTGCAAGCCAGCCCTTCTGAATTATGTCCCCCCCCCCCGATTAAAATTCTGCAACAAAGAAACCCAAAGGCCACATTCAGAATACATTATGCAAACTGTGAACGTTATGCACTTTTATTTGATTTACATTTTTGTGGCCCAAAGTATTAGTTCAGTTGACTATTGAATTAGGAAATTACTTTCATTTCCCAATGACTGGGTTTCTTGAGGAAGCCTTGGGTAAATGAGGCTGTTTGAAGGTGACAAGAGGAGGCAACTTGGGACACTAGATGTCACTTTATAGTGCTCAATGCTCAGTCATTCCTGGCAGTAAGAACAATCATTAAACCCTGGCCAAATTGGTAAGAAAACATTGGTGCTTGCAAAAGAGTCCTCCCCCCCCTCCCTTAGTTTACTGCTTTTGTAAAAAAGATTTATAACCTCAATTTGTTCAGATGGGTGTTTTTGCTTTGCTAAAGGCACAAACGAGTTATTATGTCAGGGAGATACAATGCAGAAGTAAATGGGCAGGAATAATGCACATGAATAACCGTAAAATGCCAATGGTAAAGTACCTGTGAGAAGGCTAAAGAAAAATAGTGGAGGAGGAACACGGGAAAGGAAACAAATCAAAAAGAGAATATAAGAGGGGAGGCCAAGCAATGGTTAGAGACAGAATGAGAACAAAAACTGCAGCCCGTGCTGCGTGTCCACCTCCTACCTGGCTGGCACACACAAGAATAGGTTTGCCACTTGTCCTGGCATATACTGTTGTCTGGACAAGGACTGGAGTCACAAGGGTTGGCCACAGTGCACCCTGCCTCCACGTTCAAAGTGCTGCTGGGCTTAACTAACGCATTCCCTGTGGGCGTGTCACCTAGGTGCACTCCCTGAAAACCAAATGGAAAAGGCATGTCAGGTAGGCTTTCCAGGATTTTAATTTTTTTTTAAAAAACAAAGAACTTTTGCTTGAATGATTCCTTCCAGTTTTACAAGAGCATCCTTGTCTCCATCTTTTATGCTGCATTCCTTCCAGTTTTACAAGAGCATCCTTGACTCCATCTATTGTCAATCACTTAGGTTTCCCAACCAGCCAATATGTAAGAACCTTTTGGCCATCATCTCCTAGGGTAGAAAGTGTTCTGGAAAATCACCCATCAGCTCTTGCCAAGATGTGCGATTGTTTTCTCTGCAAGGAAGCCCTGCCTCTCAGTGACTCAAAGCACCAGTCCAGTGACTCAAGACATACCTATCCAGAGAGAACCTGTCCTTGGAAAAGGAGATACCCGCAAGGCATTTGATATGGGGATTTTAATTTCCCATTTGTAGATGTTGGCCATCTCTGAATTACATCATGAACGAATGGAGCTTGTGGGAACTCACCTGGATGCAGCCCTCCAAACCACGATGCACTTTACCAGAATCAAAGATTCCCCCAACATGGAGATGCTTAACTTTCAGACCATGCAACTCATTTCCAACAGCTATGGTGTCCTGAGAAAAGAAAACAGAAAAATGGGAATTTCACACACATGGTTGCTTATATCGCTTGCTTACAGATTAATGTCTCACCTTCCTGAAAGCCTTGTTCCATAAAGGTCAGAAGCAGTAACCAGAGTACTGCTGATTCCATAAATTCCTAGCCATAGGTCAGGAAGAGCACCATCTAACAGTGACCACACATTTATACGAGCAAGAGAGAGCCAAAGAAAATGCAGTCTTAAAGTGAGGAAGGGAATATGATCGACGGATTATAATTCAGCCCTATGCTTTCCCACAGCATACACAATGTGCACCCACGCACAGAGCTCACCTGGTAGAGTCCAAAGTCCAGATTGAGAGTGATGATGTAGCGTGTCTCTCGGCTGCCGCGTACATCTTGTAGCTGAAGTTGTAGGTCATGCCATTTCCCATCATTCAGCTGCATGTGGTCCACGAGGAGCTTGGTGATACGCCCGGAGCCCCTGTTCACCATGAAGGAGAGCAGGCCGGAGTCCAGCTAAAGATATAACAAAACCAAAACAAACCAAATTCTTCCCAGTAAGCAAGGCCGAAGCAGCTCATGTTAGCCTAACTCCTTGTTCCTAATAAATAAATAAATAATTCATCACAGATGCTTTACGTATTAGTAGGGACGGGTGCTGAGTTCAGGCAGGCCTAAACACCTTCAGGATGAAGGTTTGGCCCTCTCAGCTTTATACTTAGTAGTACTTCGCGGTGGTATACAACATTGTAAATTGCATATCCCAAAGGAGACCCATTGTTACATTACTTGAGAGGCAATGTGTAGGAACCCTTGCTGCAGTAGCATGCCATGGGTCAGTGTTAGAAGGCCTTCTTTACATATAGAAGGTCCCTGGCTCAATCCCTCTAGGTAAAAAAAAACCAAGGATCAGGTAGTAGGTGATATGCAGGACTGCTGTCTGAGACCCTGGAGAGTTGCTGCCAGTCAGAGTAGACAATACTGACATTGATAGACTTATGGTCTGACTCAGCATAAGGCAGCTTCGTATGTTAAGTTGCGTGTTCAAAGCTGTTCCTTGTCCTGTAGCCACAGAAGAGCTCCATTTTCCTTAACAGGGCACAAACACATCTCAGGACATTGGCTACCAGCTTTGGTAGCAGCAGAGTATTCGATGGTATACTGACTGGCATAGTACCTGGCACAGTAGGGTGGTGTACTGGCCTGCATGAGCCTGAAGCAACACTCCCTCCAGTTGGCGTGTCCGGAATGCTAGGCCCATATACCAGGGAGTGGAGATTTTCACTTCATTCTTGAAGTCCCAGTAAAGGATGCTGTTGCCTTGGAAACGGTGAGGATGGTGCATGACTGGAAAAGGAAGAGCACAAAGGATGCAAGAAGGATTCTCACCCCCTCCAGAGACTTTTATGCCATTAAGGACATGTCACTGAATTGGGCCTGGAAAGAGGGGTAGAAGTTTATCCTTACATAGCATGCTTAGGAAAACAAGAGCCTTGATCAGATTACTAGTAAGAGTCTGATAGATCTAGGTTGAACTCTTGGGAAAGTAGTCCATCCTGAACTCTGGAAAATCTCTGCAAGCTGCTACTTGTTATAAATTTTGTACTACGTTGGTGCAGATGCCTGAGCAAAAAAAAAAAGGTGTATTGTATCATTGAAGAAGGGCACATATATATTTAAATGTGATCTTCTCTTTGAAACACTAAAAAATAAGGACTGGATCCTTTCCTAGTCATCACTGACATGTATTTTAAAGAATGGTTCGTGTACATGCAGCCTTCGTGAGCCATATGCATGTGTTTTGAAGTCAAATGTGTTTATCTGAGTATAAAATGTATCTTAAGAGGCTCTGATGAAAATGTGTGAGGCCAGATCAAAGGACCTCTCAAGCAGGAGTTCTTTATGGGTACCCAGAGTTTCACAAGCCAACACAAGGCCAATGTCCAATCTTCTTTTGTCAAGGAATTCATGTTATATCCAAGGCTTTCATGACTTCCCTCTGAAGAATAAGCCCTGTCATTCAAGTAGTCCACAGCCTAGCACTGTCCCCTGCCAAATGATTGTGAGGAGTTTCTATATCTTCCATACATGTTACCCTTAGTACCCAAACAACTGGGGCATTTTTACTGCTCAAAAGGAAGACCAACAACATAGCCTCTCTCTATAACTCAACTGCTGTTGCCATCATCTTTAGAAATCCTATCCCACTTCCTAACAGAGCCATTCCAGGGGCAGCACAATACCCTTAATTTAAGTCATCTTCTGAGGTGCGCTCCCATGAAAGCCCGGGACATCTCTCCCTCATTCACATTTGTTATTTCAGCCTCCCCCCCCCCCTTACCATGCTGGCAGTCCTTGCCTCCAAAGCCTACGGGGCACTTGCAGGTGAAGGTGGACCAGCCCACAGTGCAGGTGCCGCTGTTCTTGCAAGGGTTTGAATCGCAGAAGGAGTGCTTGGCATGGCAACCTAAGAACATTTCAGGTGAACAGCGCAAGTGAGACAAAAGAGCAGATTTTTACTTGAGGTGGCATCTTGTTTGACCTCAGCTCCTAATTTTATTAGGCTATGAAATCGGGGCCAAACTTCAGCAGTTCATACTAATAAAAGACAGGAGTATCTCTTGATGTCATAATTTACTTTCATTAATACATGGCTCTCAAGTGTTGCCTATCCTCCCAATTTCGGCAAATTTCACTTGCCACCACCTCAAAGGCCACATTCAGGGACCCAGGACCAGGCTGCATTACTGGTAGGTATATAGGCCTGAAGCAAATCACTAAGGCAGGACAGATTTGGGGTGGTGTCCCAAGAACTACTTGTAGGATACATTTTCAAATCTTTGGTCTATAGTTTCAGTCTATCCCCCGTCTTGTCCAGGCAGTGAATAAACACAGGTATCCAGATTAGAACCATGTTAGATCCAGCCAAGCCAGCATGCATTTTCCCTAGACACCTCTAAGAGCAAATAGGCATGCATTTTCCCTGAGCCTCTCTCGTATTCCAGGAGTTTTGACAGCCAGAGCTATGCAGCAGAGGGCCAGCTGGTTATAATTACAGTAATAACTTGGGAAGTCATTCCACAATTCCTCCATATGCAGATGTTTACTACACTCCTAAACCATCAAGCCAGCATAACAAGCTCTTTGTAACTGTGCAGTGGAAAGGGAGGGAAAAGGTGGGAGAGGAAGGGCCTTGCAAGGTCCATGGTTAAACAGACGACATTACCTGTGGAAGTCCCATTGTTTGCAATGTAGGAAGCCAGGTCAATGCGTTTACTGTCAATGTACAGATCTCTCATGCACCCCACAAACTCCCTGTGCTCAACAGGAAAATTCTCAGGCAGATTGGGGACCCCTCCAAGGAGCAAGGGCCCAGTGAGGTCCAGCGATCTGAAGGAAGAAAAGGCCCATAAGTGGCATTGGTGCAGTTTCCCTGCAGTGACTTTTTCACACCATGGGTCAGATTTCCACAACAGGTTGTCTTTAGCTAGGGATGGAAGACGGGTAGCAGGTTGTTTGGTTAATTCTCAGCATAGACAGGAAAATGCAGAAGCTACATGCACAGATTTTTCAGGGGGATAATAATGCAGCCATAGGACTTGGATGGTTCCTCAGCCAGGCATGCAGGATTTGGGAAGAACCATTGGCAGCCAAGACTGCGATGGGACATCAGACTTTCCAAACATGAACTGCTTCATGTACTCCACTCCTTCTGGATTTATTTATTCTGAGATAGGTGTATCAGCATGGCCTCTTTCCTCAGTTTTGGAGTTAGCATGTATCTTTAAAAAACACCAGTTGCGGCTTCTGAGTTTGGCAATTGACAAATTTGACTTTTTAGACCCTGCTCCAGCCACCTCCCTGCATGTGTTGCAAGAGAACCTAGTCAAGCCCTGAACACACACACACACACACACACACACACACACACACAAGACTTCAGTCTTTCCCCATACCGCCATGTTCTTAAGACTGAATTTTCCCCATATGCTCAGTCTCACATTCATGCTGCTAGATGTACAGAGTCCTTGACAATACTGTGGTTTCAGCTATTACCATGTACATGTAATATGACTCATTTTACAGGATTATCTCAAGGAAAACAGACATTTGTAAAGTGCTTGGAACATTCAATGATGGTTGTTTTGGTACTATTGTTATCGTACACCTACCAATAATTATTCCACAATAACTACCACATTCTCTTCCTGAATTTATAATCACTAACACAAATTTAGATCATGATTTGGATTTGCATGTTTTCACCCAGACTCTAACTCCTGTTGTTCAGTGAATTGGAATGGAAGGGGTTTTAGGATTCTTATACACAAGTTCCACTAAACTAGGGGTAGGCATCCCACAGCACATGCGCCAAACAGCAGCATACCAGGCCATTTAGCTTGGTACCCAGTGTTAGATCTCCATCCAAGAAAGCCAAACTGCCATGGCCACTGGTGCAAGTCTTCCAGATTTGCACAGCCACCACCTGAGTCCAAGGCAAATCCCTGACACACTGGGATTGTGCTGCTGGGCCTTATGTTGCTCCATGTGTGTCTGGTCAAATACAAAATGTGGGGGAGAGAGAGAGAGAGAGATGAAGGTTATACATATGTGTTCAACCTTCACTGCTACACACACATTTTGTTTGCAGGAACGCCAGCATCTTCACAGGTAAACATTGCATATATATTTTCCCAGCCATTGGGCTACAAATGTTGTCTACCCCTTGCAGTAAACATATTAAAAACTCCATCAACAGGAAGATCAGGAGCCTAAAGCAGTAAAGATCTTGTGCAGACAGAAGAAATGTGATGGTAATCCAGGAATGGAGGGAGACATGGGATCACACCAGCTGGCCCCCAATCCCAGCCATTTTATTGGGAAATCTTCTTTCCAGTCCAGTTACCTTTACTGGCATGTAAAATCTTCTTTAGATATCTGGGATTTTCTACACAGAGTCTATATTCATCAACGTTTAGGGGAGCAATGCTCAGAATTCTCCTGAAATCTACTCAATGGGGCTTGCTCCCTAGGAAAGCATTCCAAGGATTGCCCTATGAACCATGCAGAGAAATACTTAATCTGTGCACAGTCTGCAGGTTCAGTGCAGAAAATGAGATCAACACATGCAGGGCAGCAGTTGAGCCAGCAGGTGCAACCCCACACCCCATCCATCAGAGGGTTATCCCCACATATTTTATTGTCTGCCCAGGGGTGCCATTAGGAAAAACACAACTCCCTGTAGGGAGTCAATCCAACCTGAAAAGGTAAAGGTCCATACACAAAACCTTATCCTGTTATGCTGAACTAATTATTAAAAAGGTAAAGGTAAAGGCTCCCCTGCTCGAAAGCCAGTTGAGTCCGACTCTAGGGTTGCGCCGGTGCTCATCTCCGTTTCAAAGCCGAAGAGCCAGCGCTGTCCGAAGACGTTTCCATGGTCATGTGGCCGGCATGACTAAACACCAAGGCACACGGAACACTCTTACCTTCCCACCGAAGTGGTACCTATTTATCTACTTGCAATTTCTTGCTTTCGAGAAAGGTTGTATTTATTATTATTATTATTATTATTATTATTATTATTATTATTATTATTATTATTATTATTATTATTATTATTATTATTATTCCTTTATTGCTTTTCCTCCTCTGAGATGTCTAAAGCGGGTTACATATATTATACATATCTATTAGGATAGTGTCTCTTGGGATAAGGTGGACATTCCTCTAATAGGTAAGAACAACTGCAGGGGAGAACTTTCAGCTGTATCTTCACTCTTGTTCTTATTTGCTCCTATCTTTCTCCATCTCTCCCAATGTTAGCTGCCCTCCTGGGCTTTGGCCTTGAACACCCTCAACTGCAAATGTCCTCCATTCCAGGGTCAAAGCCCCTGACTGCTTTTCTGCTTATGGAATGTCACCAATGCCGTCTGAGCCCTCACACATGGGGCAAATCCACTGCACCTGACAGATCAAGCATTTGGAAGGTTCTTTGCCCAGCATAGCGGTGTGTTCACTTCCTTTTGTATACTCTGTTGGGTGACACAAACTGCATCTGTGCATTTTTAATGCCTCCGCAGCCTGGGCTAGAAAGGCAAAAATCTGGAGACAATGACCTGCACAGATCAGCCTCTGTTTGAGGCTGCGATCATATGCACAATTAGACCTCACACAGGTACGAATGCCGGGCAGATTTAAAGGGAGCGATCAGACAACAACATCTGGGAAGCATCCCGCAGCCATTGGCCACAGCCAAAGACACTGGGGAAAATCCAGTAGTAAACAGGTTGCGAAGGTTAACCAATGGACTTTCCCCTGTCTGATCACCCCAGCACAGCACAGTCTGATCAGGCCATCCCAACTCCATGTCGTTGTTTCCCCCCACCTCTGCAGTATGCACATCATCGCAAACTCCATAGGGAGCCCTTAGTGCGGTTGTGCGGTTCATCGATTCCTCGTTTAAGCGCATGGGAAACAAACAGCACAACCCCCCCCACAACTCACCTGCAGTTGCGTCTGATCACACACTGACGGGCTGCACCTGCAGCTTCCAAGGGAGGTGTGATCTCGCAACTGCAGGTCAAACTCCTCCGGAGGAAATAGCCTCGCTTCCCCCCCCCATTTTATCTGGAGAGTTTGACCACACCCTAAGTCTTTGAGAATCTCTGATCACTTGACAGAGGGGTGTGGGTTATCACTGATCACATCACGGTAGTCTGCGCTTCCCGTTATTCAGTCTGTTGTCCGATCCCCACCTCAGTGTGAACTGGAGACATAACTGGGGAGTGGGGGGGGGAGAACAAGTGTGTCATCTTTTGAATGTTCCTCTTCTGCTCATTACTCACTTTTTGGAACTGGACTGAACCCCTTCTGCTGCACAGGAGTAGTTCCCAATCTCGTTGCCAAACTGCAGTGCCACAGATGCATCACATTTGTCCACCATTAGGATTGCCACCTTGTCTTTGGAAGGCCCCTGAACTGAACCCAGGGAGCTGATCTTGGGCTGAAACAATAAAGCAAGGACTAAGCAAGCATCACCCTAACACCAAAGCTTCGTTGCCCCATTGCACATTAATTAAAGCCAAGCTACACATTCTGGGAAAGGGTGTAGTGTGGTTCTCTGCATACTGCACACACTTTGAAATGCAGATGAGGGATCATTTATATAAACAAATTAAAACAAATTGAGCATATCTAAAAGTAGCACTTGATAGAAATGGCTAGCCTAAAACCTCTCTTTCTGATGTTCTAATTTTCCACAGGCAGAGAGTTTTTTTAGTATGGGGCATCCAATCCCACATCAAAATAAAACAGTAAAGATTCAGAGATGTTCTCCAAGGTAAAGATCTTGCAAACAACATAGAACGATGTTTGCCTTATCATCATTAATTGTAAAATGCTAGCCATTCTCATGACATGAATGAGAGTCTAAAACCTGGCAGTCACATACCTACTGACAAGCCCAGGGAAATGTTGCAAATGACTCAAATCAGCTGCAAATTCTCCTACTTTTCATACAGACACAAGTGAATGCCAACAATCACATATATGTCACTGTCATCTAAGTTAGTTTTCAGAAATTTGAAAAATTCATCTTGGATTGTCCTCATTCATACATGAATGTCAACAGTCAGCAAATTTTGGACATTCGCTGTAAATAAGATCCCTGACATCACTTCTGGGCTGACTCCTCTGCAAGAGCATGAAACCCAGCCTTTGCATCCTGATATGGTGGAAGTCTCTCAACTAGACAATAGGGAAGAGGCAGGTTGTCACAATGAAACAAATAAAAAAGTTGGAATCATAGAATCATAGAGCTGGAAGGTACCTTCAGGGACATCTAGTCCAACCCCATGCACAATGCAGGAAATTCACAAATACCTCCCCCCCACACACCTCCAGTGACCCCTGTTTCATGCCCAGTTGAGAGGATGCTGGCCAAGAAATCCAAGAGCAAAACTGCATGTTACAAAGAAGGGGCTACTGTCAAAAATGGCAGCTTGAGTTGAGTGCCCCCTCCCCATCTGATTTAACTTACCCCAGGTCCTCCTGTCCTTAGGTGTATTTCCCAGTCTCCACCACTAGAAACCAATGATATAGAACAGAAGGGGAGAAGCATGCATCGTGATGACAACAGGACGCAGGATAAGTTGAATTAGATGTTATGGGATGGGGGGAATTTGACACGGTTGCTATTTTCTATGGCAGCCTTGTGTTTTTTTGTAATATGAAGTCATGCCTTAAATAGTGGTTTAGTGAATTGGCTGTCCTGAACACAACAGCTACCAGCAAGAGGGGGAAAAAATTACAACCTGCCAATGCTCCTGAAAAGGGACAGCAGAGGAAACAGCTGGTATTTGCAGCTTGCTGGATCCAAACGCAACTGAGAAACTGAAAAGTCATAGTAAGAGAAAGCAAAAAGATATTGGCACCTACCTTGTTGTAATAATGAAGCTGCACTGTATGCCACTGCCCATCACTCACACCTCCTGGCACATGCGGGGTAACCACAGTGCTTGACTCACCTGCAAAGCAGAGCACTTTTAAAAAACCATCAGTGCACTGACAGCCAGCCAGATAGACTTCATTAAACCCTAAGGGAGCACTTCAAATGTGTGGCAGCAACATTTCAAGACATTTCCAGAGGGCTGACACATAACCAATGACACTGCATTACAAACAGAAGGGTAGGTAAAAGCGCATAACTGCGAACACCAGCATAATAGTATGTAACCTGCACACAGGCACACAAAAACACAACAAAATAAACAGGCTCCTTTGTTATATATGCTGCGATGTTGATTTAGTGTTTTCAGCAACTTTTTTTGGCGGGGAGGAATTGATAAGGCACTCATAAGCAATGTTCCCTCTAAGCTGTGGAGTCTTGTGAGCAAAAAATCTACTTTGTGAGCTACTGGCGTTAAAGCTGTGAGCGAGCGGTTTGGCCGCTGCATAAATTAGTTTGCTCTGGAGCCCTCCTTCCTGAGCTAAAGCAAAAATGTGTGAGCTGGAGGCTAAAAAACTGTGAGCCAGCTCACACTAACTCAGCTTAGAGGGAACACTGCTCATAGGAACGTAAGAAGAGCCATGCTGGGTCAGACCAAAGGCCCATCAAGTCCAGCATTCTGTTCACGCAGTGGCCAACCATCTCAACTTAAATATTAGGAGAAGGCATGAGCCCCTGTACCTCTAAATGTGTGGGTTTTAGGTTTTTAGAACCACTTCCTGCTTTGGTGTTAATCTTTGCAAACAGCAGCGCTTGATATTGTGGGAAAATAGTCCCCACAGCCCAAGAACATTGGCTGTAAGTAAAACTTCTAAAGGTGATTCAGTGTTAAGAAAAGATCGATAGATTTCCATTACACTAGTTGGTACAGCTTGATTCTCTTAATTTGAATAGCCCCTGTGGTACAGGATAGGACTAGGGTTGGGCAGAGCCAGGTTCCAGACCCCACTTGCTGTGAAACTGACAGGGTGACCTTGTGCCAGCCATTCTCTCTCACCCTAACACCTCATAGGGCTGCTGTAAGGAGAGAACGGAGGAGGGAAGGATAATTATGCATGTCACCCTGAGTTCCTTGGAGGAAGGCAGGATAAAAATTGGGTAAATAAAAACACTGGCTTGATTTGCACTTTAAAGAAAGGCAGAGGAGACCATAAATAGCACCCTAAAAACAAACAAAGCACCAAAAGTCCAGCCTCACGGTGTTGATCGGAAACTTTCCTTCTTCCTACCAAGCAAGGAAGCTGATGCGCTTAGATTCCTCGCCTGCACACTTTGATTATTATCAGCTGAGATGCTTTTAGAACCTTGGGGGCGATAGCCATTTCCTTCAGAAGCGATATTAAAGACACTTTACATCTGACCACTGGTTTTTGAGGTTGGAAAATCCGTAAAAACAGCTGACACTTCAGAGAGAACCAAATGAACAAGGGATGTGGTCAGATGTTTTGGTACGTTGCCTGGATATCTGACTTTGAAACCAGAGCTTAAAACAGAACCTGGTTTCCCCCACTGACGCAGTTTGATCATTCATCCTGACACTGAAAGCATGCTTAAATAGTCCTTTGAGATATAATCTAATTTCACTGTTCATGACCTTTGAACCAGATGCGGTGTGAACATGCACATATGCACAGACATATGCACCCAAATGCTGCTGCGCATACAAATATGCCCTCTCATTACCTCTAGCATTCCATGCTTTTTCAAGCCAATGCACTCACATACCCTATGCCTGTGTGCATGCATGCCCTCCTAACTTCCTACTTTATGCTCTCTTATTCAATCACATTATCCCATGTCAAGCACAGCATAGCACTTTCCACACATATCATCCTTCCAGTGCTAATGGCTGAATCCACAGGATGAATACTTATACAACATATAGAGCCCACAATCAATGTATTGACACACAGATAAAGTTCACAAAGAGACACAAACTGACCAATTAATGTGCAGATCCCAACACCCAGTCTCCCTTCAGGCAGAATTAACAGAGCTCCCGGGCTGAATCTTGTTTGTAAGGTTGCTGACAGGATTTTCTAGACCCAACAAATTGTGTTCAGCCCCTCCCACCTCCAAGGGGTAATCCCTGGCCTTACCCCCCTCTGAGTCTGGGAATCCATCGGTACTCCCCCACCCCCACAGGTTCACTGGTATCTGGTATTGCAGCCCCGTATCCCTAACCTCGCTTTCTCCTCAACCAACACATAAAAGAGAAAGAAAAACCCATGTGTGGCTTCTCTCCCCCCATCCTATTCCATCCTTCTAAATTGTAATATTTTACACTCCATAATAGAGTATTCTGCTCTTCATGCTGGCCCAATTCCCAATAGTCTAAGCTTTCCTACGGTTAGAAATATGACCACCATTTGTGAGAAAGGAATAGTCACCGTATTCTGATGCTTTAAAGGACCCCACGTACAAGAGAAATAAAGTCTTCTGAAAGAATTAATCAGTTGCTGTTCAGTTTTACTAGGACCATATTCTGTAGTCTACTCAGCATGATGAGTAATTTGGTCTTTGTTTATTCATTTATTCCTTACCTTTCTCCCCAGTGGGGACCAAAGCAGCTCACATTGGTTTTCTGCCCTCCACTTTATCCTCACAACAAAACTGTGAGAAAGGTTAGGTAGAGAGAGTGTGCCTGGCCCAAGGCCACCCAGCAGGCTTCCATGGCAGAAGTGGAGATTTGAACCTGGGTCTCCCAGATCCCAGTCCAACGCTCTAATCATTAAAGCACCCTGGCTCTCACTGGGGCAATTCCTTTTCATATACTGCTCTATTCTGCCTTCATTATAGCTTTCCCCTTTTGGAAGCTCTTCCGTGAGGGTACCGTAGTCTCATCGGCCGTACCCACCTGTGGAGTACTTCAGCTGCACCTGCCCGTCCACAATCTCTACAGCCAGGAAGTCATGCTTCTCATTCAGACGCCCATTGTAGATTAGGAGACCACTGTCCTCTAAGGTGGCGAATCTAACACAAGGAATGCAAGTCAGATGAAAGGAAAGAGTAAATACTTCCATATATGATTAATTGGATCAGATGCGCAACCACATTTTAGCACAGCCAGCATCTGAGATGAATGAGAGCTCTCCTGGGGAAAGGCTTCCTCGCAACTCACTTATCTGATACGATTGCCTTGGCAAGAGGGGAGCTATTGCTGTTGCAGAAGCATTTAACCTTGCGGAGCAGTCATTAATACCAAGTAGGGTATTTGGCAGGACTCTAAGTACTTAAAAGATCAGCAAATATTTCATAGGCAAAGTGCATCACAGCTGCCGTAAGCCAGCTAAAGCGGCACCTGTTGCATTCTGATTATCACAGGTAGGAACTTCGCTGCACCAAAGGGAACACAGCATTAGAAACCCTTGCCAGATTAAAAAGGCACACCCACTGAGGAGATATTTGGCCACAACTCATTCCTCTGACTGCCCAGAATAAAAGAGAAATCCCGAGCAGTATGAAGACTGTGCTTTAGGCAAAAGACTGTCCACCACAGCCCCGTAGAGGATCATCAGTGGGCAGGTACAGGTTGTGGATCTGCCAGCCATTTTACAAGGGCTGCTGCTCTGAAGGAAAAGTACTCAGCACCACTCACTCTGCCAGGCTCCAGTGAGGAGCTAAGGGGGAACGACAAGGCTTGCCCAGAGATGTGTAAGGAAGGCCTGGCTGCTTTCTGAGAAGCAGTGTCAGGATAAGGTGATTTTGAGCAGAGAAGCAGCAGGGGGAAGGGGGTTGCTTCACCCTTTCTGGTCCTGCTATTTTTACTCTCAAAGTCTCCTTTCCAGAAGTTGCTTCCTGCCCCCCCAGCAAGCTTCCAGGAGAGGATTCAAGAGGGCAAGTGCATCTCTAGGTCCTGCAAAGGACAAAGCAATTCCTTCAGGAGGGGCGTCAGGGATAGAGAAATGACCATCACTTGGAATTTCCTCATCCCAGAACGCTTTTTTCATTTGAAAAACATCAATAGGAGCTTCATGTTCATGTAATGCCTCATTAGGCTCAGAGAATAAGCAGGAACAACCTAGAAACAAAACTGCCTGAAAACAGAAGGTGCTCCAGATTCTCAAGAGGAAGGGCACGATGGAAGGGTTTTGTGCAATTACTAAGCAGGTGGTGTTGCCTTAGGGTGGCCAGCCCCAGACTGGGGAATTCCTAGAGATGTGGGGCACAGAGCCTGGGGAGGGCAGGGCTTGCGGAGGGGAGGGATATTGACTGGGTTTAATACCACAGAGCCTGCCCTCCAGAGCTGCCCTCTTCTCCAGGGGAACCGATCTCTGCAGTCTGGAGATCTTTGTCTGGAGTTTTTGGCTGAACGGTAGAGTGTCCCCCCCCAGCGACACGCCCAGTGCGATGACATCACTTCCGGGTGACGTCATTGTGGCACGCGTGCAAAGCATGTGCACAAGAAGGCTCCGGAGAGAAGACTGGAGCCCCACCACCACCAAAAGGCAGGGACCTGGCAACCCTAATCGTAGGGCTCTTTTTGTAGCAGAGAGTCCTTTGCATATTAGGCGAAACACCCCTAATGTAGCCAATCCTCCAAGAGCTTACAGAGCTCTTCTTACAGGAGCTACTGTAAGCTCTTGGAGGATTGGCTACATTAGGGGTGTGTCTCCTAATATGCAAAGGAGTTCCTGCTACAAAAAGAGCCCTGATAGTGAGCCTTGACTCTCGAAAGCTGATCCCCTGAAAACCTTGTTGGACTCTGAGGTGCTCCTGGACTCGAATCCAGCTGTTCTACTGCAGACCAACAGGGCTGCCCTGTGAAACTATCTGGATCATCCAAATTACTCCAACCGGCTAAGCACTGCCACGGCCCCCATGACTGTAAGATAAACTTACGAGAGGGAGAGGGTGAGGTGGAACCTCTGGCGCAGCCCTCGGAACATGATGAAAGACTTGGGGGGGAAGGAGCGTGTGGATACTTCACAGTAAGGCTTTTCGAAGCCCCCGGGTGGGCACTGGCACAGGAAGCCGCCATCTGCAGAGTTGGTACAGGTGCCTCCATTCCTGCACACGCCAGGGACACAGCGGCTTGTCCGGCTGTCCACTTCACAATTGTCACCTGTTAGGAAAGAGGAGGGGAAAACAGATGAGGGGGGTGGGGCTTCTGGATATAGAAGGGGCAAACCCTGCAGAGAATATCAGACTCCAACTCCTGGCCTGGATATTGACACGAGAGGGAGATACCACGTCTTATCCATATTTTCCATCCATACTTTCAACCATGTTTGTATGGCTGCAGTGAGGTCTTTAACTTCCCTCAATCTGATACATGCTTCT
>NW_015177037.1:527105-531122 GCF_001447785.1 Gekko japonicus | reverse complement strand
AGGGATTGTGGTTAAGAGAGTTAGTATGGCAATGCACTGACACTGGCAGTTTCACCACCATTCTTGCTGACAACAGAAGCCATGTCTGGGGAGAACCCTAAGTGGGGAAGGCTATTGAGTTACTTTAAAAGTGGCCAGGTGGGAGCCCTAGGAGGTTTTGATGGCTGAAAGCTCATATTCTCATGTTACAGTGAATGCATATTCATCCTATGTGTGTAACCAATGTGCATTCACTTTGCAACTGAAACCAGGCACAAGTATCTGGATAAATGTAAGGTTTGTATCATACATTCAGCTGTACATACATTGTTACATACATTGAATGTAACATAATAACACGTATCTAAAATAATCAAGTGTACCCTACATAGATTGTATGGGCATCTGCTGTAACTTTGGGAAAGGTCTATAGTCTCTGTTAAAAAGAGTGCCAATAATGGATGAAAGGGTTTTTTCTTTCTTTAGTTAAAACAATTTGTTCACCACTTTTCAGTTTAAAAATTGCAGAGGTTTACAAAATTATAACCAGAACATAACCCACCGACTTAAAAATATCAACCACTTAATCAGCAGAACTGTAATAAAAAGAATGGAAATTTCTGATCTCCAAAAGCATTTTTTTTAAAAGAATGTTTTGAGTGCCTTTGAAAGAATTATAGGGAGCCAAACACATTTCCTAGTTGGAGAATGGGAGGACATATCCAGAGCTACTACTTCTTATGGAGGACAATCTTTTCTCCATATAAGATAAGATGGAATCCAGGAGCTCACTAGCAGATCTTAAATACTGAGGATTGTCACATGGGAGGAGACAATGCCCTGAGTTAATCAGGATGGACCCATTTGGATCTTTAAAACCAACACCTAGAACTGAGCCCCCAAAACTAGCTAGAAGCCAGTGCAAGAGTTTCGAAACTAGTGCCATACAAGCATGCCAGTTTGACCCCCTCAGTAACTGTTTAGTGACATTTTGTATTGACTGTTAATGGCACCCCCCCACCACCGAGACCATTACGAACATAAGAAGGGCCCTGCTGGATCAGACCAGTGGTCCATCTAGTCCAGTTCCTCTGGAGGTCCAAAAACAAGGTGCAGAGGCTGAGACCTTCCCCTAATGCTGCGTCCTGGCACTGGTATTCAGAGTTTTACTGCTTCTGAATGTGGAAGTTCCTTTTAGTCATCCTGGCTAGTAGCCCACTGAATACAACTATCCTCCATGAATTCCCTTTTAAAGCTGTCTTAGCTCATGGTTTCTGCATAGACAAAATAATAATGATTAAGGAGTGGCAACATTTCTGTTCTGAGTTTGAAGCCAGGCTGCCCCTATTCTGGAAATACCTTTGGGCTGCCTTTTAGAAAATCCAGATAGGAACACCTTATACAAGACACA
This sequence comes from Gekko japonicus, assembly GCF_001447785.1. Lineage (NCBI taxonomy): Eukaryota > Metazoa > Chordata > Lepidosauria > Squamata > Gekkonidae > Gekko > Gekko japonicus. The sequence continues at coordinate 529,732 of NW_015177037.1, read as the reverse complement.
AACACCTGTTAAATTAAATCAGGGGTGTCAATCATATGGCCCGCGGGCCGCATCCAGCCCCTGGAGGGCTCCTATCAGGCCCGTGGGCAACTGGCTGTCTGCTGCTTCCTGCTCCTGTTTCCTGGGGCAAGCAATCCAATCTGGAAATCAGTCAAAGAGGAATGACTGTGGCTAGGTCCGTACCTTCAAGTAATGCATCTGTTTAACTGAGCATCCTGGGCTGCTGCACTACCTGAATATGCAGGAGCAAAACCAGATCCAGAAATATCCCAAAAAGCATTGCATTGAGTTAGGAGTGAAGCACACTGGAAAGCTGTTCATAGGAGCATTACAGATGGGACCCGACACAGCAGAACTAGCGATGCTGTAACTTGAAAAGACTGAATGATGCAGGCGGTATAAGAAAGCATCTATCTCCCTGTTTTAGTCTTCTGGATTTACTATACAGATCACCAAAGCAAAGCAATTTTCTCTTGTGATCTACTGTTAGAGTGTAACTTGCAGCTTCCTGGGCCTTTATTATTGTTGATGATAACATCTTCCAGAAAATATCTTTATCACTTTTCCCCCTGTAAAGTCTGTCAGGCTTGTAAACATCCACTCATCTGGTGACCTGTGTCAAGTAAAATCACCCTGATATCTAGCTAGGCTGATAGTAATAGGTCTTGTAAGGCAGCACCTTCTGTGGCCTTTTGTGCAACCCCACAATATGGTAATCAATGGTGACACATATTTCTGAAAAAAATCACATTTGTGGCACCTTAAAGACTAACAAGCTTTTATTCCAGTATATATTTCATGGACTAGAGCCCACTCAGTCAGAAACTTGTGATTGGTCCTCATTAGACAGACCTATATATTATGAAAACAGCTGTAACCAGCAAGGCCATGAAATGCTTTATAATCACATGTATCATATAGCTAATTCTGAACTTGGCACTGTTGTTCTTATTACAAGCATAAAGGTTCCCTTGCTTGAAAGCCAGTCAAGTCCGACTCTAGGGTTGTGGTGTTCATCTCCGTTTCAAAGCCGAAGAGCCAGCACTGTCGGAAGACGTTTCCGTGGTCATGTGGCCGGCATGACTAAACACCAAGGCGCACAAAATGCTGTTACCTTCCCACTGAAGTGGTACCTATTTATCTACTTGCAATTTCTTGCTTTTGAACATTACAAGCATAGACAACTTCAAAAGGGGATTGGATAAACATATGGAGCAGAGGTCTATGAGTGGCTATTAGCCACAAGGTATAGCTGGAACACTATGTCTGGGGCAGTGATGCTCTCTATTGTTGGTGCTTGGGGGGAAACAGTGGGAAAGTTTATGGAGTCCTGGGCCCACTGGTGGACCTCCTGATGGCACTTGAGTTTTGGCCACTGTGTGACACAGAGATTTGGACTGGGTGGGCCAATGGCCTGATCCAGCATGGCTTCTCTTATGTTCTTATATTCAGGCCTCACTGTCATGCCATGGGGCCAGAGACTGTCTCTCATTTCAAGTCCTCTATAGGAAATAAATGTAATAACTAAAAAAGTTTTAAAAGGGGGTTAACCCCCCCCCAGTGGCAAAGCAATATGTGTACCTGCTCACACACTGGAGCTTTATAAATAATGCTGACAGAGGTCTCATGAGATCTCAGTCAGTATTGTGGAGCTGCTAGCAAGAATAAGGAGCAGCCAGGGGAAAGGGAGACAGTGCTGGCAGGAAGTGTGGGGCCACAGAGAGAGAGAGGATGTAGCAGTGAGGAGGAGGGGCAAGATTATGGGGAGAAGACGATGTGGCAGCAATGAGGAAAGAAAAGAAGGTGGTGGCAGGGTAAGGAGAAAGGAGGAGGAGGCAGTCATGGGATGAGCAAGATACAGGAAGCAAGGACCAGTAGGGTGATGGGATCCCCCCCCCCAATGTTCTCATGGGTCTTCTACGTGTGTGTGTGTGTGTGTGTAATGGTTCCTTCCTATGCTCTAGTTCCCAAAAGTTTATGCTAGAATAAAAATGTAAAAAGGTAAAGGTAAAGGTTCCCTTGCTCGAAAGCCAGTCGAGTCCGACTCTAGGGTTGCATCTCCATTTCAATGTTGAAGTGCCAGCGCTGTCCGAAGACGTTTCCGTGGTCATGTGGCCAGCATGACTAAACACCAAGGCACACGGAACGCTGTTACCTTCCCACTGAAGTGGTACCTATTTATCTACTTGCAATTTCTTGTTTTCAGTTGCTAGGTTGGCAGGAGCTATGCAGCCAGAGATGGGAGCTCACTCCATCATGTGGCAACTCGGGTCTCAAACTGCTGAACTACCGACCTTCCACAGCCTGCAGTTCAGGGCCTTAACCCTGTTTATTTTCACACATTTACTGTCTCTCATTTCAAGTTCTCTATAGGAAATTGCCATTGACAGCCATATCTCCACTCCTTTCACTGGTACAAGGCTACCTGAGCACTTATAGTAGTAAGGACATATCACAGAGAGATTTTGTTCCACTTGTTTTGTTCTGTTTTTACTGTTATATCCAAAAGAGCTACTGGTTCTGTATACATGCACTAACTGATCACCACATGGAGGCTACGTGAGGACACACCCAGACAGGAGACTGACTGGACCAAGTAGCAATCATAGTGTAGATCTGATAGCTTG
>NW_015177037.1:507622-527084 GCF_001447785.1 Gekko japonicus | reverse complement strand
CTTTTGCCACCTCCAAAAAGTCTCTTGATAATTCTCTGCTCAGAGGTGAACTTTTCAATAGGTTCTAAATGGGAGAGATCTGCCCCTACACCTATTGCTGTTTGCCCAGATGGCCACTTGGTGTCACTAACTGCCATTCAGTGGAGACAGATCAAGATGTGTAGCGTTTTAGTCTGTCTGTAGCAGTAGAAAAGAGTAAGAGTCCAGTAGCACCTTAAAGGCTAACATCTGAAGAAGTGAGCAGTGGCTCACAAAAGCTCATACTCTACTACAAATTTTTGTTAGTCTTTAAGGTGCTATTGGACTCTTACTCTTTCTACCACCATTCAGTGCTGTTGGAACTTCAGCAGAGCTGTCAAGAGTTCATTTGCACCCTCTTTTTGACAAGTTGAACTCTTCACTATGGACACCAAGACTGGAAATGTCAGGTTTGCTGTAGAGTCTTCTCTGCTGCCTGGAGATGTAAGGATGGGGAAAGAGGGTTTCTCTCCCCATTCAGTGATGTGTCATTGTGTACAGGAGACTGTAGCCTTTTGACATTGCTGAAATGAATTCCTTCAGTCTCTTTGTAATGGTTGGTAAGGCTCCTAGGAGACCTGGGCAGCATAGCAGGCCTTAGTCCAGATAACCTCCCTGTTTGCTAAGGCAGCAAGTCCAGCCCTCAATAATCAGTTGGACAGCAGTGGCTCCTGGAGTGTGGTGCAGGCAGGAAACATCCTCGTCTCCGCCACTGTGCACTGATGCAGTGTGAAGGGGAAGACAACCCCTTACTGTTAGCAATGGGAAGCAGCAATGGAGCCACCACCACAGTTGATAGATCACATCTCCCAAATCTGGCAAAACCATATTTGGGGTATGTCCCTCTGAGCTTCTGTGGATCAGCTCAGGGATTATTGAGGCAGGGCAAAAGGAACTATCTCTGATCAACATAAGCTGGAAAGCAAACAAAGGGCATTGCCCTCTTATGTTCTTATGTTCTTAAGCTGGAAAGTAAACAAAGGGCATTGCTGGATTCACTTCTGCTTAAGAAACAAACACGAGCCAGTGCTGATGTAGCAGCGAAGAGAAATCCAAGAAGCTTGTTCCTGCCAGTTAAATTATGGCCAGGAAAGACACAATTTTCCAGGTACAAAATACCAGTGATTCCCACCTTCCTTTTGCAGGTAGCCTCTGTAGCCAGAGGAGGTGAGCTATTTGGGGGCCAAGTATGGAAATGCCTGGCTGGGACCTAAGGAGCATGAGGACCCTATTAATTTGCTGAATGGTGTCCAGGAGGGGGCCTCTGCGAGAATGAAAGCTGGGGATAAGGCAGTGCTGATCAAGACACCAATAAAGGTCCGTACTGAGAACCAAAAGACAGAGAAGGCTGCAAGTCAGAGCCTCCATGCTACAACCCACTTGACAGTTGTAAGTCATGACAGACAACAGTTGTTAAGGGGAGGGGGAGTGAAGAGTGGTAGAGTAGTAGCCCCGAAGAAACCCATCCTTGATTGATTTATCTGAGAAAAGATAGGCCAAATATCATGTACGTAATGCCTGTCTCAGGCTCAAGAATCATTCTGCCTTTCTGTTGCCAGCAATGGAGGCTTAGAACTACCCTCACCCCTTTCCTTAGGTTCCATGAACCAGCTATCCCAAATCTAAGTTCCAAGGAGTACCAATGGTCATGGGATCTCACCTGTAGAATGCCCTCACCATGTATCTGAAGAAGTGAGCAGTGACTCAAGAAAGCTCATACCCTACCGCATATTTTGTCAGGCTTTAAGGTGCTATTGGACTCTTACTCTTTCTTACTGCTACAGACAGACTACCCATCTGGATCCCTCACCCATGAGCTTCGACTAACACCTTCCTTACTTTCCTTTAGGTGTCAGGCTCAAATGTTTCTTTTGACCCAGGATGTGAATTGAAGGGTCCATCTTATAAATCTGTTTTTATGGTTCGTTTCTGGCCTGAGAATATTATATGACTAACACTTTGCACTGCTTAATGCTATTTTATGCTTTGAGTCCAGTGGCACCTTTAAGATCAACAAAGGTTTATTCAACGTATGAGCTTTCATGTGCAAGGCACACTTTATCAAATATGCTAGAACGGCAGGTAAGGTTCAAACGTCTAGCCAGAGAATGAACAGCCATTGGACTATACATTTGTTGTACGGCTTCAGACCAACACGGCTGAAGTTTTGCTGTTTTGGTACCCTGGCTATATTTATGTGTTGTGTTTTTATGGCTTCTAAAAAATGCTAGATATGTGTTTTTAATCCTGTGTGTGTTTTATGGCTTGTTTTTATGTTTAAATGATTTCATTGATGATGATTTCATTAAATGATTTATGTTCCGCCTTGACCAGGTCTCTGGTGAGGCAGCATAGATTTTCTAAATTTAAGAATAATATTACAAGCAGAAGAATCATGCCAAACAGCTAGTTAGATGGAGATCTGACAGAAGGTATCTGCTTCACCTTAGATCGTCAACCTGCCGGTAGAGCCTGGAGATCTCTTGGAATTAAAGACTTATCTCCAGAGGACAGAGATCAAGTCTCCTAGAGAAAATGGCTGCTTTGGAGGGTGGATTCTATGGCCTTGTGCTCCGCTGAGCTCCCTCCTCTCCCCAGCCTCTGCCCCCCAAACCTCCAGGAATTTCCCAAGCCAGAGTTGGCAACCCTAGTTCCACCTTCCATCTATCAGTATCCATTCTGCTTCTGTTCAGTATGCTCAGTTTAGCAGATCTGAGAGCACTCCTTCTTTGCAATAGTTCCTAGGAAGAGTGGAAGAAGCTCGCTCTCCCCCTCTCCCCCTCGCCTCAGATTTCTTGCCTTGTTCCTGTCCACTTGAATATGGAAAATGGGGAGATGCCGGGAAGTGACAGGGAAGCAAGCACATTAACCCTTTTCTTAATGTGTGCTCACACTTCAAACACTCAGGGTTAATTACCATTGACTTTGCTTATCTCTTCACCAGCCAGGCAAAGAGGCCCGCCTCTTTCACTCCTGTCAGCCACAATCTCCAAAGTCCTTTTGGTAGGGGGAGGGAGGCAGGCTGGCTGGCAGAAGCCAATAACTCATTCTCTAGCCTTTTATAAATTGGCAGCTTCTGGCTCTGGTTTTCTTGCTTCTCTGTCCCGTGAACATGTGACCCATCCAGTAGATCAAAGCCACATGGGCTTGGTGTGGACAGGGACATATTAATAGCTGTCTCCGCAGCATGAATCATCCATATGTGAATCTAGATTAAGGACCTGCTGTGCCCATGAACAGTTCTGTCCTAATGCCACAATTCTGTACCTGTTTCTCTAGAAGTAAGTCCCACTGAATTCAGTTGGCCTTACTCCAGAGTAAACACACTTAAGCTTAGGTAGTAGTTCTGTGCACAGTTCAGATGCTTAAAGCTCTAAGCGGCTGAACAGCGCACGGGCTGCAATTCAACGAACGCTTAGTTGGTCATAAGTTCCAGGGGAGTTACTTCTGAGTAAATACCCTTGACTTGAGCTGCACAATAGTGCTCTCCTTCCTCCCCCTTTCAGCACTTTATCAAAGGGGTTTCTATCTTATTCTTTCTCCACGGAACTCAGGATGGTCTCGCAGAGGGTTCCATCTATTCATTCCCACAACAACCTGGTAAGGAAGGCCAGGCTGAAAGCACAAGTGCAGCATACTAGGTAAGAGTGTTTGGCTTGGGCTTGGGAGATCTGGATTCAGATCTCTGCGCACCCATGAAGCTCTCAGCCTCACCTTAAACCAGTCGTGATTTCCCAGCTGAAAAAACTGCACAGGATTTTCACAAGGATGTCACTGAAACAAAACCCACAGGTGACTCAAGGAGTTCCTGGGAAGAAGGGCAAGTTGATAGATGGAGTGGGATGAAGTGGAGACTTAACCAAGATTACCCATTGAACTACATGCTGGAGCGGAGGGCTGAATTCAAGTTTCCCACATGCAACACTCTAGCTACTGTATCACACTGGTTGTCACCTGTTTCTGATCTTACCCTTCTTTGGATCCAGAGGTCCAGAACACTACAATTGTGAGAATGAACTCATGGTAATCAGACCTCAAAGCAGCATTCACAGGCCCTGAACACCATCTCTTGATAACAAACATTCAAAACATAGTCCTTTCACTGGCCAGGCTGTCTAGCAGTCCTCTTGAGAGAAGACTCGAGATCTAGAGCAGTAAACAGCATCTAGACTGGGGTTCAATTGTGGAACACCGGCAGCTCAAGATAATTTAATAATCGAGCCTAAACATGTTCACCGGGAAGCGAGTCTCACTGATTTATGCAGAAGACACTTCTGTTTAGGACTGTAGTCTGAGGGAGAAAAACAGGTCACAAGAGATACGGAGCTGCTGTCGTTCTGTGTATTTTTTTCTTCTTCTCTTCCTCACATCATCTGGTTTAACACCACCGTGTGACAGGAATCTGGAAACTGTCTGTCAAGAAAGGAACCCGACTGTACAAAAACATCTTCTTGGGGGCTGACCCCGTAGCAACATAGTCTTGCCTCACAGCACACTCTCCCAGTATACAGTTCTTCTCGGCTGCCTCCTCTTCGCTTCGCGGTTGCTATGCCCAGATGCCAGCCCTTTGATTCTCCTGAGCCTTGTTTCAAGTTTACAGCTCGGGAGGATTTAAGAAATAAAACATCTTCTTTTTTTGTGATTGCTTAAAAGCAAATCCCCCACCCACGCCCCTCCTGAAATCATCTGGTATAGTATATTCAGTCGCTGCATGACTTTGAGTTGTGCATTGCCCTGCCTCCGGCTCACATCCTTCACTGTCAGCAGGAGGCGCAGGGTGTGAAAAATGCCAAGCCAGAGAGCTCTTGCCATCAACTCGGGCAGGGAATGCCAGTGAGATGAGAAGAGTCCAACTGAAGCAGCCCCTTCCCCACCTTCCCTGCCTGCCACTGAAAGGTTTGTGTGTCCTGAGAGGAATTGGAGACGGCTGGATTGGGCTGCTCATCATCAGCGCCGAGGGCACAGCCAAGGATTTAAGACCATTTCTTCTGCTCATTATTTTATCCAGTGTTTTTTTGGTGCCAGGTGCTACACATATATAAAGTTGGGCTGATTTCCACCAATCACCCCTCCCTTTACAGGTCCCCACTAGGCTGTTCCTGAGAGTCCACTCTCTCTTTCTCTGGCTGAGTATGGTGGGCTGGCACACAAAGATCAGGACTTGGAAGAGACTCCCTTGCAGGTGCTAGTACTCAGTACTGGCGAGTACTGACACACAAAAAAGCCCAGCAGGAACTCATTAGCATAATAGGCCACACCCAACAGCAGAAACTCATTAGCATATTAGGCCACACCCCTAACAGCACAGTTCATTGGCATATTAGGCCACACCCCCATGTTACCAGAAGTGTGCTCATCCAGCCACACACCAGGTCCCCCCTGGCCACCAACATGGGATAGGGGAGTAGTATAACCAGATCCAAGTTAGGAAACTCCTGGAGACTTGGGGATGGAGGCTGGGGAGGACAGGGACCTCAGTGGGGTACACGGCCACAGACTCACTCCACCCTCCAAAGCATCCATTAACTCTAGGGGAACTGATCTCTGTAATTTGGAGATGAACTGTAATTCCGGGGGATCAACAGGTCCCACCTGGAGTCTGGCATCCCTAGAGACACGTGTGGTCTGAGGGAAGAACCAGGGAGCAGAAGTCTCTGAAGCTATTCAGGGGGCTGGGTTTAATCTTTAACGCCTGTAACGGCCTAGGTCTATATACTTGTTGGGCCATCTCTTCCAGCATGAGCCCTTGAGAGCCCTAGACTCATCTCAACAAGAGCTGCATACCGTCCCAGCCCTGAAGAAGGTTAGGATGATTTCAGCCTGTAGACAGGCCTTTGGAATAGGTTGCCAAGAGAAGTATGGGATATGCCATCTCTGGTGATCCTCAGGGGGGAAAAATGTACCACTGAATTCTTTGAAGGAGTATTTGGAAACTGATCTGCTGTTGCATTCTTTCAACCTGTTCCTATTAGTTTTAATAGTCATGGTTTTATCTGTAGAGTCGGAAGCCATTTTGAGTGCTCGTCAGAAAAGCGGCACATACTACTTTAAATAAGTATTTTACTTTTTCACTTTAAACATTTGCTACAGAAGACACTGGTGTGTAAGGCCAATATTTCCTTCAGCAACCAATGGGTTGTAGCCAATGAACTGCAAGTGGAGCAAAGTTCATGGACTTAAAGTTCATTGACTACATCTTCCCCCTCCCCCTCTTGCTTCAGCACACCAAGACCCCTAGAATTCTGTTCCTCAAGGTCAGGGGATCTTCCCAAGCCTGGGGGCAGTGTCCTGTGGGAGGGGAAATCGGTAAAACTGGCCAGTCCACCTCTGCCAATGAAAATGCTCTTCTGAGGGTAGGAAACAGCATTTGGATTCAACCCATAATGCGTGAGGCTGCCATGAAAGTACTTAAGTTATCTCTGATGACAGAGGCAATCCTGGTGCCCATCTATCTAGCAGTCTCCCCATTCCACTGCCGTAGCAGTTACAGCTGCGCTTCTCAGTCCTGAGCACACTGCCAAGAAACAAAACAGTTCCACGTGTCCCCAGGGAAAAGGGTGGTTGTAAAGATTTATATCTCTAAGCGTGGCTGGCTGAGCTGCTATCTCCACCCCTTCCTTTCTCATCTATCCTACCTACTCACCCTTATAAAGAAGGCCTCCTGGGAATTTTGGAACAGTCCAGAAAGTATTTCCACTATTTCTGCAAAGCAGCTTAAGAATGGAACATGCCCGGTACCTGCTAACCATTTCTACATTTCCCCCCTTAACTGGATCCATATAAAGCACAGAGTGGCTTTGGCTGGGATCTGAGGAACTTGACAACCTGTGGGAAATTCTGCACTGAGGGTGCTCTTGTGTTACTTTGTGACCAGAACAAAGTAAAATCCTATCATAATAAAGTATAGTGTTGTATAATGGTATAAATACGGTAAATACTAGACTCACTGAGCTTGGCAGGTGAAAAAGGTGATACTGTTCATTAGAAAAATTATTTCTGAGGTTAAACCCAGTGGTGAAAGTAGTCAGTAGTGGGTAGGTATGGGATACTGGAAAAGAAACTTTATGGAAGTTCCAGCAAACATATAATCTACTTCTGTTACTGAGCAGGATTTAGATATGTTCAGAAAATATATTCTCAATCCCATAGAATTTAACAGAATAAGACAATAGTAGTAGCACAGGTGTCTCCAAACAGTCCTGCAGTAATTCTTGTTCAATTTGGCCATCAAGCACAAGGCACATGGGGAGGACCTGAAGCATCTTGGGTTGTGCTTTGTTGCCTAACAGGCATAAGGAGCAGATGCAAGAATCACACCCACCTCCTCCACTTCTGCATGAATCATGTCTCTTATGAATAATTGATAGACAGAATGTACCCTGGTAAGATCCATGAGGGCAGGAAAAGTCTTGGAGAACATGATTCTGATTGAATTAAAAGGGTGACATTATTAGTGGGATGATACTACAAGCAATTGTTGTGTCTCCTCTTTATGTGTTATGTTTCATCAGTGGGATGTGTTGTGCCAAATGATTATGACATGCCCAGGCTATGAAACCACCTACCGGCTTCATGGGTTATTCTTTTATATGCCTACTCCCTCTCCCTAACCCATCCTTTCAGTCGCCTTGCTTCTAAGGTTTTCTCTACCCCCCCAGCCATACCTACAACTTTTTCACTGGTCTCTACCATTCCAGCCCTTACAGTATATTCTGAAATCTGCAAAAACTCAAGCATTCGTTGCAATCAGAAAAAGAAAACACACAAATAAAGCACATTGACTTTCCCTGAATAAAGAATTTGAATTGTTTTAGTACAGACTCTTCCGACCTGAGCGGCTCATCTTCCGGCATCATATCTTTTAGCCTTTTGATACTGTCCATGGGGTTTTCTTGACAAAAATACTGGAGTGGGTTACCATTTCCTTCTCCAGGGGATCACACTTGGCCTGAGTTCTCTGCTGTGACCTGTCCGTCTTGGGTGGCCCTCCACGGCATAGCCCACAGCCTCATCGAACCACGCAAGCCCCCTCACCACGACAAGGCAGTGATCAAATCAGTCAATCCTAAAAGAAATCAACCCTGACTGTTCCCTGGAAAGCCAGATAATGAAACTGAAGCTCAAATACTTTGGCCACCAAGTGAGAAGGGAGCACTCCCTGGAGAAGACCCTGATGCTGGGAAAGATTGAAGGTCAAAGAAGACGGGAACGGCAAAGGATGAGATGGTTAGACAGTGTCATAGATGCAACGAACATGAAATTGAGCAAACTTCAGAGGACGGCGGAAGACAGGAAGGCCTGGCGGGATCTGGTCCATGGGGTCGCGAAGAGTCGGACTCGACTGTGCGACTGAACAAAAACAAAAAAGTACAGACTCTACCTACTCTTACATGTGAATGCGGGAGCATTTGAAAACAGAATCTTGGTTTTGTTTGTTTTAACTAGAAAACAGCTATACCTACAGCTACATCAAACTTTCCTATTCAGTGAGAATCAAGGCCTTACCTGTGAAATGCTGGCGGCAGATGCAGGTGTAACCACCTTCCTTGCGGGTGCAGACACCTCCATTTTGGCAAGGGTTGGAATAGCAGAGGTTGATCTCCATTTCACAATAGTCCCCAGTGAATCCTTGGGGGCACCGGCATCGCAGGCCTGTAATAGGGTGGATGGGTCGGAAGAGGGTGGAGGGGGAGGCGATGAAGGGAGCTGAGCTGTCAAACTTGAGCACTGAGATGCACTTCATGTAATTCTGGCAAGGTTCACGAAGGCAAACATTATCATCAAAGGGCAGCACCTCCAGCATGGAGACAGAGGTCAGGGTCATGCGCTTCATGTACAGTTGCTCCTGAAGTTCTTCAGAGCTGAAGAAGTGGCCCCCACGAGGCGCCATTGCCGAGAAACTGACATTCAACACTTGGCCTCCAACATCGGTGTCGTTCTGAATATTAAAGATGAAGACATCCTCCTTGGGCGTGGCTAGCACTGTGGCCACACCCTCTAAGAAACTGGCTAGAAGTGGTGAGAGGAACCGCTCTTGCCACATGTTTTCTAGACGCACAGTGATGCTGTTGGCTAACATATCCTCAGTGATTACAATGACCCGCAGGACGCACTGGGCTGTGACGCTGTGGATCCCATCTGCAGGGCAGACACAGAAGATGTTAGTACTGGGGCTTTCAAACTGGGACATAACAAGCCTCCACAAATCCAGAAAACAAAAAACATTCATCTTCCAAACATTGTCATTATTTTACCTATGATGAGCCAATTATTCAAGGTGTGGCTTCAGTGTGTGCCCAGGTCACAACTCACCAGATCCATCTCCAAACTATTTCTAGAGGATTCTAAAGTTTAGTTGAGCAATTATTTGGAAACTCAGGTTGAATCTACCATACTGAACAATAAGCTGAAATCGGTGATGTGGATTGACCTAAAATCAGAGTAATAGGTATGTGGTAGAGCTGGTGAGGAGTTTAGCATCTTGTCCACCACTGCGACAGGACAATGCACAGCCCTTTGGAATGTTCCCTTAATGGAATGTTCCATTTTCTTCTCACCTTGACACAGAGAGTACTGGTGAAATGTCAGGTTTTACAATGCCAAGACCACGGCCACAGAACCCGGAAAATCTACAGCAACTAATGTTCCCTTAACTACTTTCAAACTCTGAAACTTTGCTCCTCAGGCAATGTATGGAATTTTGTATCTATCTCTGAATCTCTCTCCCTCTCTGTCCAGTTTGGTGTAGTGGTTAAGTGCGCGGACTCTAATCTGGGAGAACCAGCTTTGATTCCCCACTCCTCCACTTGCACCTAGCTGGATGACCTTGGGCAAGCCATAGTTTTGATAAGAGCTGTCCTTGAAAAAGAGCAGTTTCTGTCAGAGCTCTCTCAGCCCCACCTACCTCACAGGGTGTCTGTTGTGGGGAGGGGAAGGGAAAGGAGTTTTTAAGCCGCTCTGAGACTCTTTTGGGTAGTGAAGGGCGGGGTATAAATCCAATCTCTTCTTCTTCTTCTTCTCCCTCACCCTCTCTCCCCAGCCTGGCTTCACCATGGCTAGTTCTCCTGTTCCTTCTCCTCTGCTGACTTTGTCCGGCTTCAGTGACCCCCTCCCCCTCCTCCTTTCGCTCTCTTCTCCCTTTACTCCTAACCTTGCTCAATTAAGTCACTAAACCCCTCTCTTTGCCTTTTCACCTCTCCTCCATTGATTTCCCTTTTATTCCAGTCTCTTTCTCCTTCTCAGTCTTCTGCACACATAACATCCTCTTTCCCTCCCCATTTCTCTTCTTTGGCTTCTTTCCTGAAGAATCCACACACATTCACAGGTGGGTTCAGTTTGGACTAGACATGGGTGGACACGTCTAGTTTAATGGGATGACTTCCGCCAGGAACTGTTTAACTGCTTGTTGGTTGTTCATTCCCCTGTTGTGTGATCTGCATTCCTCAATTTGGGTGATTCATGGCTTTTATTACATCCCCCAACTTGGTGTATTTTATCGCATTGCCTTCTAATCAAGCCTAGCTTTCTTGCTTTTATCTCTGCCTATCTATGCTCAATAAATATGAAGCCTAAGTCAATCCAAAGTTGCTTCTCTCTCGGTTTCAGTCTCTCTCTCTCCACCTTATGCTTTCCTCAGAAACACTGCCCCCAAGATTATGCTTGTGTGTACAAGGATCTAAAGTCGATGCCAAGACTGAGAGTTGTATGGGTAAAGATCACACACATGCACCCACCCCCTTACCTTTGGTAACACCTCCTTGAGCTAAGGCTGCCTCATGCTTCGAAAAACATGCATCACAGAGACTGAGGCCTGAAGGGCCAGAGCATCATTCTGTCCAAGTCCATTTAAAGACTGAACGTACTGGACAATGTACCCAGCTTCTTTTACGCAGATGTGTCATGAGACACAGGACAAGCAATGCATAAGGGAGGGGATCTTAGCTCTGGCTTGTAGGCAGAGAGAGAGAGAGAGATGTGATATAAGATGCTGAGCACTGAGGAAGGGGAGACAATTAGCACACTGTATCCTATTAATTGCTACCTCCCAAGCCTCCAGAGAGTTGGAACGAAGGAAAGGACTGGGTCTTTGCTGCTGTTGTGGCCTGCAAAAAATTCGGCACAAATTGATGCATTTGTAGAATAGAATCCTGTGACCCTCAGGCTGACTTGTCACGGAAAACATCTTTCAACTGTAAGCAGTTCAGGGCAGGGGATGCATTTTATTCTCAGCAAGGAACGAAGGAAAAGTACAGCACAGTAGAAATGTTTCACAGTTACCGTAAGGACCCTAGCTATTCACCACTGAAGAGAATGCTCCCGCTTCTGACTTATTGTCTCACATGCTGTTTGTCACTTGGTCTTACAACACACACACACACACACACACACAACCCATCATTTCCCTCAGGACAGCTGCTGGCTATCCTTCATTTCAAGGAATGATATGTGGGCCACGTTAGGCGCCACATAGTCAAGCACAAGGATGAGGAACAACGTGGAAAACATTATTTTAACATGCTCATTTTTAGGACTCTGCTCTGACCACATGGGAAAAGAGTCACACAAAATTCAGGGACCCAAAAAAAATAAAATAAAGCTCATCGCTCATTGTATTCGTAACAATCAAAACACAAGGAAATGTAAAAGTTAGATATTGTTACTATTTCAGAACAATCTCAAAAAGCAAATAATCAGCGAGATGATTTAGTCCAGCTACTGTGAACTAAGAACAAAATGTGCCTCCTCCACCACATACACCACGTCTCACCCTGATACTCCTTGGCAACTCCTTCAGAATAAGTTGCACACAACCCCTCCATTCTGTACTGTCAATCACTGAAAGGGATTAGAATTTTCTCTGATATTTAATTGGATCAAGAAAGCATAATGTGTAATTTTCACATATGTTGTACTATGTTTAGATTGCATTTAAATAAGCCATTTTCTTAAGCACGATGCCTAGCATTATAACAAGCAAAAATGTAAGTGTATATTTTGAAGTCCTATTTCAGTGATAAATGATATACTGGCCCTTAGAGCTAAACTATGTATTATGTTGGAAGTCTGATATTAAATCTCATAGGGGTTTTTTTTTCTTTTAGCCTAAAAAACAGCTGTGGAGGAGGGAACTGGATTGGATCTGCAGTGCAAGGAGAGGTTCACTTTGCCCCTTGGGGCTATTTCCCTGATGGAAACGAGTTTGCCAAGGTTGCAATCAGTCTCTATAGGGAAAGGTTCCACACATTCTCAAATGAAAAGGTCAAAATGACACTCCCCTCTTTTTGTAGGCTGGAAGCAAGAAGAACCCCTCCCCCCAATTTTGGGGAGGGACTGTGGCTCTGTGATAGAGCATCTCCTTGGCATGCAGAAGGTCCCAGGTTCAATCCCCAGCATCTCCAGTTAAAAGGTCTTTTATTTTATTTATTCCATTAAATTCATTTGTGGTCTGACTTTCTCCCCAGTGGGTACCCAAAGTGGCTTACATCATTCTTGTCTCCTCCATTTTTTCTTCACAACAACCCTGTGAGGGGGGTTAGACTGAGAGAGTGTGAGGGGCCCAAGGTCACCCAATGAGCTTCTGTGACACCAGTGGGGTTTTGAACCTGGGTCTCCCAGATACCAGTCCAGCACTCTTAACCACCACACTGCACTGTAGGGGGGGGGGGGTTTGATGTGAAAGACTTCTGCCTGAGACTTTGGAGAGTCGTTGCCAGTCAGGGTAGACAATAATGACCCCGATGGACCGATGGTCTGATTCATTATGTCAGCTTTATGTGTTCATGTGCAGCTGGCTCATGACATTCCATGCTCCTAGGCCAACCCTGAGCCTCAGCTGTGTCAGTCTGTGACCTCTGAAGGGACTTGTCTTGGGCTATGCCACACAGGGCCACACCAAGGAGCTCTGAGAGACCAACCCCTCCTTTTTCCTAGCCAAGTCCTCCTCTGTGTCCCTGGCCATCCATGATTGCTGTGAGGGGAGAACAGCCTCAGCATGGCATGACTGTGACGGAAGGGTCCCCTCCTGGAAAAGAGCTTCTGGAGAATAAGAAGTCAAGTCATTACACTCCAGCCGATATGTCTTCTCACTCTTTGTACTTTATACACATTTCATAAAAGATTTTCCCTGCAGCTGAAAAATGGAAAGATGTGGCTATTTATAATCAGAGTTATGTGCGCTCCTCCTCTCAGCTATAACAAAGCACCACAGGATATTCAGCCAGCAGCGCCACCACTGCATTAGCAGCCCTCTCGGCACCTCCAGCGGTGTGCTCTGTTGTGCAACAGCTAGCATCGCTCCCACCACTGTCCACGGGTGGTCAGCTGTGTTAATTACCAGTACTAAATCGAGCAGAGCACTTTTCCTTGTGAGCCCATATTTAGGAGGCTTAAGAATTCTGCAGGACAAAATAGCAGCTCCTGCTTCCTGAAGTCTCAGAGGCTGTGATGGACTCCACAGGCACAGCTGTCCAGCAGGGCTTGCGTCCCCCCCCCCAACCTACAGCAGCTTCCCACAAGCCCAACAAGCTGCTCTCTCCAGACTTGGGGACGCTTCTTCAGCTTCATCCAAAGCATCTGAAGGAGCTGCTGTTGGGGGTGGGGAAGACCATGATGCTCCCATTTGACTCTGGAAGGCTTTGGGTGTGTGTATCTATTCTAGAGGCTCCCTAAGAGCCAAACTGCACATGGCTCTGGGGATCCCTTCGTGAGTATTTGAACTGCAAAAAGCAACCCCGGGGGCTATATGGATTGTGACTGTGGCACCAGGGAGGGTAGTTTTAACTCTCCCCCCCAATACTGTGTGCCTGATAAGAAATTGTCTTCCCAGGCTGCTGTAAACTATGGTAGGGAGTCCTTTCCCCCCTTTTACAGCTAAATCATGCATTTGAGGATCCAGGCATGGACTGCCAGTATCACAAGGTAACGTCACATGTAAGGGCCATGGTGGCTCAGAGGTTAAGACACTGAGCTGCAGACCGGAAGGTCTGTAGTTCAGCAGTTCGAGACCCTAGTGCCATGTGACAGAGTGAGCTCCCATCTCTGGCCCCAGCTCCTGCCAACCTAGCAGTTCGAAAGCAATAAATTGCAATAGATAAATAGGTATTGCTTCGGTGGGAAGGTAACAGCGTTCCGTGTGCCTTGGTGTTTAGTCATGCCAGCCACATGACCACGGAAACGTCTTCGGAAAGTGCTGGCTCTCTGGCTTGGAAACAGAGATGAGCACTGCCCCCTTGAGTTGGATTCGACTAGCTTTCGAGCAAGGGAAACCTTTACCTTTAACATCACATGTACCAGTCCAATATGAATTTGGAATAAATTACACAAATCACACAAATTGGTATGCTGTCATTTCGATGCTTTGTTCTATTAGCAGAGTTTGAGTAGTTCAAAATATACTAAGACAAACAGACAAACAGATTTAGGGGAAATAGAATTTGTAATGTTTTACTCCTCCCCTTCCCAGGAATTGGTGTAAGGATAAGGGGAAAGTATTGGGTTCATAGAATACTGGAGGGCAGTACAGGCATTAAGGAGGAAGGTATAAAGTAAAACCATGAGAGTGAACATATCCCAACAATGGAAATCCATCCAATAACCACGCTGAAGGCTACTTTACATGTTACAAGGTAAAAGATACATTCCCCATCACAGTACATGTTATAGGGAGCCTAGGCTAACCAGAGGTTCCCTACAACCTGCACCCATACCAAAAAAGTCTTTAAAAATTGTAGAGATACAAATATACAGAAATATGAAACATTCTTGTAATTTTTGCAGAAATTGTCTTACATACTACCATGTTTTTCTTCAATAACCAACAGGGCTAAAAATTACTACTTAAAAAAATGAAAATGAGGAATCTTAGGATTTTATGGCAGCAATCAGAGGGTGCCACTAATATTACAGTCCATATTTTGGAATTTGTAACTTGATCAGGGCCAGGGGGATTCTAATCACATTTTATATTTCCCTTTCTCCAAGGAATATAAATTCCTTTCCCACAACTCTTAAAGTCTGCGATTAGTATTTTGAGTACTGTAGATGAGATGCTGGTGGAAAATATAAACTTGCTTAACACGTAACTATGAGATGTTTTATGCAGTAAATGTGATTATTCTGAGGAAGTCTCAAGACCGTGGGCAAAATGTGTTTATCATATCCATGCATTTGTTTGTTTATGTTATATGGGCATTATTAGTATTCAGACAGAGTTAGGGAAGCAAGTACAATGGGTGGTTTCTAGAGCTGTAGGTCATTGCTGGAAAGCTCAAAGAAACTCTATAGCACTGAAGGAATAATGTTATCTGTGCAATTATTGAGATTGCCTGACCAAGCTCTGGGAAGCTCTCTAAACTAGGTTACTGGAAAGCTTTTTATATATTCTCTGTTAGTGCTCTTCCTACCCAATATTTTCTTGCTCTTTTTAGCTTACATGAGAAAAACAACAACCCATGCCTCCCTAAAGCTTCAGTATTACAGGCAAATGAAATAACCATCTACTGCAGTAGTTATGAAAGTGACCGAGCCACATAAATCCTGCATGTTTCCTGCATGAAAGCCAATCTGTACAGCACCTAGAGATGCAGACACTTGAAGGGTCAAAGGCCAACTCTTAGATATAATTAAGTTTGAAAAGAAAGCCAGGATAGTGTGGTGAAGTGTCTCATTGGACTAAGACTAGGAGGGTGAAGTATGGGTTCCCAGACTAACATACCTTGCAGGATTGCTGTGCGAATAAAACGGGGCAATTCTATAGATGCCTGAGCTCCTAGGAGGAAGGGCAGGATACAAATGTTATCTTAAAAGCATCTTTGTTGTAAATTTTTATACGTCCTAACAGCTGTATTAATATTGATGTAGGGTTTTGTTTTTTAAAAAAGAAAAGGAACTTGTGCCTTTTCAAGGCACATCTACGAAACTGGCCCTTTGCAGAAACCTCAAAAGTTCTCTATACCCATAGCTGTTGTTTGGTCTGATTCCAAATAACTGGCAAATGTCCAAGGAGAGTGTTCATAGGTTCAAGGAGCCACACACTCCTCAAGATGAAACCAACAGCTAGGTCCCTCTTGCTGCAGTGGTATTTCTTCCCTCCCAGAACATCTAGAGTCCTTTAGACTGAAGTGCTTGACCTGGGTCTCCATCAGGTAGCTCATGAGCTACTAATATCTCATCAACTGCTGCCAATTAGCTTATGCAGCCCCTGGAAGACCCAGGAATAGATCACAAACAGATCTGCCCTAGGCTGTTTAAAAGCTTTTTTATTTCACAGAATATTCTTCTGTGCTGCTTAGCTGGTAGTTTCATTTCTGGTGCTCCTCCTAGAGTTTACATTCTGTTTCCAGGACAGAACAAAAGTTGTTAACATGCTGGGAGTGGGGAGTATCTCAGGATTTTTTTCATTAGCAGTAGCTTTAATTAAAGAATAAACTTGGTGGAGAATCATGTGATACCAACGATACTCAGAAATTGCCATTCTCCTTCCAAATAAGCACAGCAGATGATTGTATACACCACAGTATTACAGACCAGTGATTAAAAGTAACAGAAACAGCATGGTCTTCTAACCAAGATTGTCTATACCATTTAACAGTATAACTGATCTATTTTAGTACAGTATTGTCTCCAATGGCAGATCTTGGAACAAGTAAGGCCGAATCTAGTATGCCCATTTAATGATGTGTAATATTCAGTATGTGTAACTAGTAAGCAGGCCACAAACAAAAGTGTTTCTGAGTAATGATCACTTGAGATTTGAAAAATGTTTCCTACCCCTACATGCTGTCCCATATATTCTTATATATACACACCTACCCCTCTCTCTCTCTCTCTCTCTCTCTCTCTCTCTCTCATCTGCAGAATGGCCCAATAAATTGTAACCCTGCATGTAATCCTGCCAAATTCACCACTGCATAGTAATTTTAAACACTTTTAAAAATGATAAATTGCTATGAGAATAAGAATCTGGGGGAAAGGTTACTCTTTAGCAAGCAACCCCTGGGAATACAAGTGATCCTCGTGTTCTGGGGCTGAAGAGTGGCTCAAAATTAAGCCCTGGGCTCTGTCACCTAAGTCAGCTTTCTCAATAGAATGGTGACAGAAAGTGCCAGGGGTCATGAGCTGTTAACATGGTGCAGGGGGAGGCATTGTATTCCTAGGACAGCGCAGCAGGGTGATCTTTTCAGCTCCCCTCTCTGTATATGAATTGCCAGCCCCACAGAATGGCAGATAATTGCATTCAGTATCTCCTGCAGTGCTGACATAACCTAGACTTCAAGGCACAGAGCACAACAAATGGGCACTGTCTGTCAGGGGGAAACACACATACAGGTTAATGCTTCGCTTGTCACACTGGACAGCAGCATTCTGATCTCGTGGAGGCTGCATCAGAGGTTAATCTGAGGAGATTCAAAGTAATTTCCTCCATGAAGAATGCTCCAGAATACCAACATAACGTTTGACACAAACATTACAATCCATTGCAGGCTTACTCCTCCAGGGCTCTTTTTGTAGAAAAAGCCCAGCAGGAACCCATTAGCATAACAGGCCACACCAAACAGCAGAAACTCATTAGCATATTAGGCCACACACACCCTGACAGCACAGCTCATTAGCACATTAGGCCGTACCCCCATGTTACCAGAAGTGTGGTCATCCAGCCACACCCACCTTTTGCTTCTTATTCTGTTTACCTTGTTTGTTGTCAAAACCCAGGGCTTTTTTGGTAGCAGGAACTCTTTTGCATGTTAGGCCACACACCCCTAATGTAACCAATCCTAATGGCTTTCTGCTGTTGAGTGTGGCCTATTATGCTAATGAGTTCATGTTGGGCGTGGCCAACTCGGGAGCCAGCCGGAAGTCCATTCCTATGCGTTCCTGCCCAAAAATAGCCCTGCTCCTGTCCATTGAAGTCAATGGGCTTGGCCTGGAGTAACCCTCCACAGGATTGCACTGGGTTGACATGGAATTGACCTGGGGAAATTCTGGCTTGCTCTGGCCACTTCACACACACACACACCTGCCTTCTCCAGAATCCTGCTAATCATTTTCACATCCTCTTCATACTACAGAATCAAGACTTCAGAGCTGCATGGAAATAATGCTTTCCATATTCAAAGCACTTCTCACATGTAGACAGCAATCCTAAGCAGACCTTTTTTTTTTTTTGAAGACTACTCAGGTGTATTCACTTCTGCTTACTCCCAAGAAAGTGTGTTTAGGACTGCACTGGTTTTCTTGTAATCCTCACAACAGCTCTACAAAGTAGGCCAGTATGATTATTCCCACGTTATGGATGTTGGAGGGGGCTGCCCCCACTGCACACTGGTGAGTTCCGGGCAGAGGTGAGCCTTGAACCAGGGACTCCAGAATCACAGAGCATTCTCTTAGAGATCTTCTCATCCAGCCACTTGCCTCTGAGCCAGTTTGGTGTCGTGGTTAAGTGTGCGGACTCTAATCTGGGAGAACCAGGTTTGATTCCCCACTCCTCCACTTGCACCTGGCTGGATGACCTTGGGCAAGCCATAGTTCTGATAAGAGCCGTTCTTGAAAAAGAGCAGTTTCTGTCAAGAACTCTCTCAGCCCATGATGAAAGACGCTTTTTACACACTTGAACTGACCTGAATCGCTAATACAAACTGACGAACTCTCTAACTCATTGACTTTAAACGAAATTTGATTTGAAAAAATAACTGGATACTAACTGTTAACGATCTCCTTTCTTGGGCTTTTAGTCATAGTGTGGGTAAATTTACTTTCTTTAATCCTGGGGTGCTATTCCCTCCCCTTTTCTGTTCTTTATAGTTTGTAGGGTGTAACAAAAAATCAATAAAGCTACCCTGTCTTCAGGGGATAAAAAAAAAGAGCTCTCTCAGCCCCACCTACCTCACAGGGTGTCTGTTGTGGGGAGGGGAAGGGAAAGGAGTTTGTAAGCCACTCTGAGACTCCTTTGGGTAGTGAAGGGCAGGGTATAAATCCAAACTCTTCTTCTTCTTCGAATCATAGAATGCTAGAGTTGGAAGGGACCTTGCAGGTCATCTAGTCCAACCCCCTGTACTCTGCAGGAGCATAGCTGAAAGATAGCCTTACATACCTACAACATACCCAAAAGATGGTCGTCCAGCCTCCGCTTGAAAACGTCCAGTGAAGGAGCATCCACCACCTCCCGAGGCAGACTGTTCCACTGCTCAACCACTTAGAAAGTTTCTCCTGATATTTAGCCAGGAACGACTCCCTTGTAATTTCCACCCACTAGATCTAGTCTTGCAATCCGGAGCAAGAGAGAATAGATCAGCTCCATCTTCTACATGACAGCCCTTCAAATACTTGAAGACTGCAATCATGTCCCCTCTAAGCCTTCTCTTTCCCAGGCTAAACATACCCAATTCTTTCAGCCTTTCCTCATAAGACTTGGATTCCAACCCTCTCACCATCCTGGTTGCCCTCTTCT